>NW_011889495.1:37531-60346 GCF_000151845.1 Pteropus vampyrus | reverse complement strand
ATTATTTAAGCAGTAATTAGTATTGTGTGCATCTAGAGATGCAAGGGTGAATAGGAAATCACGTTTGAGCCTCATGGAAATCAGAGTCTAGTGAAGGAAACAGAAAAAGGGACAAGAAATTACAAAAAGATACTGAGAAATACTATAATAGTACAAGTTTAGTTCTTAATTCAGAAAAAGAAGCAAATTTCCTTCTTAAAAAAGACAATCTATGAAATGGGGCACTCTGACTTGAGGGCCTTGAGGGACTGGGCTTTTGGTGGGCAGAACTGGCTAGTTCTCCCACCCCTACCCTACCCTACTGAGGTTCAGGGATGCAGAAATGTTTCTAACGCATCAGGATGGTCCCTAACTATATTTTCTTATTTTCTGTATTCTTGATACTCTGGCCTGTGGGACCTGGATGAGAGCTCACCAGGAAGGGACTGTCCTTCTCAGGGTTAGCTAATTCCTAGAGATAGCAAACAACTCACCGCAGAGTGTGCCTTTCATATGCAAACTAACAAATTCAGAGCCCACACTTCCCTCATCTCCTCTCTGGCTCTTAAAACTCCAGGCCAAAATTCCCCTGTTATTCACCCCAGGGCCAGGTAGCAGACACCTCAGGCCAACCTCTTCACCCCAGAGACTGCAGAGCTTATTCAAACTAGCGAATCCTAAGCCTGTTTACCCTGCCTCGCCTGTTCCTTCCCAAGGAAACCACACAAAAAGTTCTGCCCACGTTTTCCCCTGGCTCCTTCTTCTGCCTCCTGATCATCCCTGCTTTTTCTCTGTGTGGACACGCACAGTATGGTGCAACTCCTCCTCTTGGGATCTGTGAGGAACAGAACATCTTTTCAATAGTAATCATCTCCTGATCTGTTGGCCTCACTATATATTACCTGAATAATAACCAAATCTACATTTGAAAACAACTCGCTGTAGTCAGAACAAGTTTCCACAGAGGAAGGGAACCAGGAGTCTATACAGGTGGCTCTATTCTGCCCAGGGTCTAAGCATTAGAAGGGAAGATTTGTTCCCCATATAAAATGTAGAGACTATTAACATGGATTTAAAGATGCTGATAAGCATTTCTGGAGAGTCTCAGAAATATTTGGTAAAAAAAAAAAAATTGGCTTTCTTCTAATTCAGTAGGTGGGATCTCCAACATCAACTGAACATGGCTTGAATTATAGGCAATTTGGTAAGCAACCTTAAGTTTGTAAAATCATCACTGGGAGATGTTTTTAAAAAGCCCTCACTTTTTTTTTTCTTTCAATTGATTGTTTTCTAGTTATAAATAATACATTCTTATAGTAAAAAAATTAAAAGCTGTACAAAATATTTCAAGAGGGAGGGAGGGAGAGAGAGACAGATAGAGAGAAAGGGAAGGAAGGAAATAAGGAAGGAGGGAAGGAAGGAAGGAAGGAGGGAAGGAAGGAAGGAAGGAAGGAAGGAAGGAAGGAAGGAAAGAAGGAAGGAAGAAAACAAATAAAATTTCTTTATCATATAATAACTACAGTTACCATTTTAGGTCCTGGCAAAAGCTCTCACTCCCAATACTCCATACAACACAGAGCTGCTTCTGGGGTAAATGAGTAAGTGTCCTCAGAGACCAGAGAATTTCCTGGGAGAAAAACAACTGTGACCTCTGTCACATTTCTTTCATGGTTTGAAATGGATCCAGTAAAAGTTTGTCACTGGAAAGGACATGAAAAATCCCAAAAGGACTCACCACAAGAGAAGAAGCCTCGATGGGTGATAGGGTCCAATACCAGGTCCCACGTTTGGGTGGATGAGAGGTTGCTTCTGACACAGCATGTGGTCCAGAATAGAGATCTGTCCTGACAAAAGGTACTTTGAGGACAATAACTGAGCGTGTGAATGTAAACTTGGTTACAGTTAAATAATTGCCTAGAGTAGTGTTGTCTTTCTTTGAGGAATAGCTGTGGCCTACAGAGATCTGGACTGGGGTAAGGGTCACAGCTTCCAAATGACACCTTATGTGTGTCAAAAGGCAATACCAGCAAGAAACAGAGGACTATTAGGGATGGAACAAGCCATCTCTAACATTCTGTTCCAAGTCTGAGTGCATCACATGCATTTATTTATTTAACCCTATTTACTTATTTAACCCTCACAACAGTCTAATGAAATGGCTACAGTTTTAAATCACTGGCATTCACAGATGAGCAGAAGAGACACAGAGAGCTGAAGTAGTTCACAATGTTACCGAAAGACTGTGCTAAATTGTACCATTGCTCAAAAATATTTCTTTTCCTCTCCACACACCTCCGTGGGAGAAGGGTACTTCCCTGCTCCAATGTACTTCACTTATCCATTGTCGCAAAACTAACTACCTCCAAAGTTTGTTGCTTAAAACATCACTTTATTATCTCTCATCTGGCTTATTGCAGTAGCCTACCTATAGGTGTTCTTGCTTCCATCTTTGCTCCCTTTTAGTCTCTTGTCAACATAGGAAATAGACTGATACTTTGAAATGTAAGATCATGGCACTTCTCTGCTCCAGTGGTTTTTATTTCATGTTAAAAGCCAAAGTCCTTGCTTTGACTAATAAGACTATATATGATCTGGCTCCCACCAGGCAGAGAGCATCTCATACTGTACCCTGAGTGCAGGCACAGATCCAGACATATAGTAGGTTTATAAATATCTACTGTCTGATAAATGAATGAAACTTGCTATAGAGAAAAATTTGAAACCCAAGTCCTATGTAAGTTAAGAAATATATTTTCAGAATAGAGGATTTTTTTTTTAGTGGAAGTCCAGCAAGGCGCATTCATATTTTTTTTTTTCACAAAAGCTGGTAGGAGAGTAAAGATAGAGAGGAGTTTGGCCTACCTCACCAAATTCTTTATGTTCTTCTGTTCCCAGGACTGGGTTGAATGAATTCAGCAGCCCTCAGCTACACTTTAATGGTACATGGCCACATCTGGCTTCTCTGAGCTCACACAGCTGTTCTGTCAACTCCCTGTGGGTTTATGTCCCCTCCTCTTCTAGGAAATTGTGCTGCCTATTGGCAATTAGCCCTAATGAAGCAGCAGGAGTTTCCTGAGGGGAATGCATTGCTGACAAGTATAATTACTATTAGCAGCTGTGAGGCCTCTGGCTCCATCAAAGTAAGCCATCCACCTGTCAGAGTGTGTAGCAGGACTGCTAAAGCTGTACCTAGCAGCCAGGCCAGCATTTAAGCCAGGCCACTGTGTGATGAAAACAAGAGATTGGCATTTGGAAGCCTATTGAGAGCATTTACTTCAAATGTTCGAATTTCTGCAACCCAGCTGCATGGGTTGTGGAGCTATAGCAAATTGCCAATTTGCATCTTTCAGTTCAACATGATCATTGTCTCTTTCAAGCATCTATAATGCCTGCCTATACTTAGAAAGAAGCGGGTGCTTCCCGCTTCTTTCTACATTCCTACAGGGATATAGGAATTTCTAATTGTATTTATTTTTATTTTAAAAAAGAAAGGAAATAAGCTTTGCTAATACATAATAACTAACCAACACTGATTTCTTTACTGGATCAATGTGAGACCTCCATATCCCACTTTTGGGGGGAAGATTTGGAGTTCTACAGTGAAGAGGGTTTACAATGGCTCTCTTTTGGTGATATATTTCTATGGAAGACTAATTATGGCAGCAATTTTTTTTCTGCTCTTGAGTGGTGCAATCTAATTGCTATGCCGCTTGAATCTAGGTGGGCCTTAGTGACTTACTTGATTAATAGTGCATGGTGGAAGTGACACTATGCCAGTTATGGATCTAGCTTTATAAGAAGACTAACAATGTCTTCATTGCCCTTTTAGAAACTTCAGGCAGCCATGCTGTGAGGAAGCCCAAGCCAGCCAAATCAAGAGAATGTGCAGAGGGAGAGATACCTGGCTGGCACTACTCTTTCAATTCCCAGATAATCAAGTTATAGCAACTCAGGTCCTGAACCTCAGGAAGCAGAGACAAGCTGTTTCCATTGTGTCTTGTCTGAATTCCTGACTCATAAACTTTTAATATTTCATAATAATAATAAATTATTATTTTAAGCTCCAACGCTTTGGGGTAGTTATATAGCTGTAGATAGTAGAAACAATTACAGTTTTTGTAAACCGAGTTGAGAGGATTTACAGATTATATTAAAAAGTTTAAATAAACTCTTGAGACACTGATAAGGGCCTCAAGAGGTTCTTAGAAAGAATCATCAAATAGCTGAAAATACCAATTATACAATACAAGACTAACCCAAGTAAATACAGGAGCTATTTGCTCCTCCTACACTTAGAACTAGGTCTTCATCAGCCATATTATGAGGAAAAAATAATGACGATCTTATAAAATATAACAAGAATTTATCCAAAAAATAGAAATTGCTAAAGACTATTTGAAATATTAACACACACCCACTATCATTATTAATATACATCACTCTGAGTGTATGTTTGTATTGGGAAATTAGCTAACATGAAGCTTTCATGATTAGCAAGACATTAAAAGCTAAGAGTTTCTAAGGAAAACAGTTTGGAGGTTCCTCACAAAGTTAAAAATAGAACTACTTTAGGACACAGCAATTTCACTTCTGGGTATTTATCTGAAGAAAACCCAAACACGAATTTGAAAAGATATATGCACCTCTATGTTCATTGCAGCACTATTTGCAATAGCCAAGATTTGGAAGCAGCCTAAGTGCCCATCAGTAGACGATCAGATAAAGAAGAGGTGGTACATATATATAATGGAGTATTACTCAGCCATTAAAATGAAATCTTATCATTTGTGGCAACGTGGATGGACCTAGAGGTTATTATGCTGAATGAAATAAGTAAGTCAGAGAAAGACAAATAACATATGATTTCACTTATATGTGGAATCTAAAGAACACAATAAACACACAAAACAAAAACAGACACATAGATACAGAGAACAAACTGGTGATTGCCAGAATGGGAGGGCAGTTGGGGGGCTAAGTGAAAAACGGGAAGGGATTCAGAAGTACAAAGTGGTAGTTACAAAATAGTCATGGGAATGTGAAGTACAGCATAGGGAATATAGTCAGTAATATTGTAATAATTATGTATAGTCCCAAATGAGTCCTAGACTAATCGGGGGGATTGCTTTGTAAGTTATATAAATGTCTAACCACTATGCTGTACACCTGAAACTAATATAAAATAATAATGAATGTCAATTCTAATTGCAAAATTAAAATTAAGCAAATAAAAATAAAAGGTAAGTGTTCAAAACATGAAGCCAAACTTCTACAATTTAATAACAGAAGCATGTTGTTCTGGAACCATGAACAAAATTAGAAGAATATTTATTTTATTTTACCCCATCCTGTAAAAATGCTTGTTGTTATGTGTTTTATAATTCCTATATATTAGTACAGTAGTTACATATAAAATTCATATACGGTTATGCCCATTAATTTGAAAAAATTATCAAGAACATCACACCCATAAATTATACACATAAGGGTGTAAAATGTACACATACAAATTAAAGAATAATAATAAAATGGACACTCATGGACCTACCACTCAGCTTCAGAAATAGAACATTACCACTACCATTAGGAACTCCCTGGGGATTCTGTCCCAGAACTCCCAGTATCCTGAATTTTGTATTGAAAATTAGTTCATTTTCTTCATAGGTTTCTTAATCACACATGAATGTATCTCTGAATAATATGTTGCTCGGTTTTCCCTAACTGGATCTAGGAATGGAATCTTTCTTCTTTTTTACTACAAAGGATGCTATTGGGACAATTGGTTTGTTTGGAACATACACTGATGATAAAATAAAAGTATTGCATTAATGTTAAATTTCCTAAATTTGATAAGTGGGTTATGGTCATGTAAAAGAATACCCTTGTTTTGGGGATATACACACTTAAATATTAAAGGCTTAAGAAGCATCAAGATGTAGTCCATTCTCAAATGGTCCAGAAGAAATGAGACAAAGAGAGAGAATAATAAAGCAAATACAGCAAAATGTCAAAAATTGTTGAATCTGGGTAAAAAAATACATGGAAGTTTTTGTACTCTTCTTGTTGTTATCTCTGATTGAAACTTTTTCCAAACTAAAAAGTAAAATAAGACTAACAATAATAATAAAGCTCCACAAGATTAAAATTTGTCCATGGACATTCCCCATTCAGTTCCACGCCCAGTCAGGCTCCTGACTCATCCCTCTTGCCACTCTGAGGCTGCTTTCCTACAGAGGTTCTTCCTTGTGCTACAAGCCCTGGAGCTGGAAGTGTTCCATCGCACCCCGCAGGAGGTGACCAACTGTCTCGCTTTGACTAGGACTATCCCAGTTTCAGCACTAAAAGTCTCCTGTGCCAAGAAAGCCTCAGTCCTGGGCAAGAACAGTTAGTCACTGCAGTGTAAGTAAGCCCTGACAGTTGTTTTTGTTTTTTTTTTTTCCCCCTTTTTTTTTTCCTGTAATGCAAGCGCCTGACTTAAGCTTTGGTTGTGGAGCCATCCATTTCAAAGAGGCAGCCACTTTAAGAGGACTATCTCGAATAAGCACATCGCCAGCCTCACAACTAGATAAAGAGCCAGGAAGTGTGAGCACTTGCCACTCCTCCCCCTTATCCACCCCGAGTCTCCTTTGTTTTGGAACTCTGGTTGATTTGGATAACTGACCATTTGGGCCACTTGTTTTTCTCTTCGTGCACTCTAAATTTCTGCACTTATGTTTTGAATTCAATAAAGAGTGAGCTCATGAAACCCTAGGGGCACTCTCTCTCTCTCTTTCTTCCCCTCTTTCTTCCCTCTTCTCTTTCCCTCCCTCTCTCTTCCTACCCTCCATCTCCCTGGTGGCCCCAGGTGTGCTATTTAATTTCCAGATCTTATGAGTAATAAACCTTTATTTTTTTTCAAAGTTTCCTAATGGTTACTGCTGACGGACATCTTGCAATCGTAATAACCACAAGGGCCAGTCTGACCACAACACTGGTTATTGATAAGCTGAGACTTGCACAAAACAACCACCTTACCTCATGATTAAGCTTTTACCAAAAGACCGCAGAGTGAGACCAGGACCCAGGGGAAGAAGGAGGTTTCAAATCCTTGCTGCATTCTAAGAGGCTAAAACCTCAGTTGCCTCTTTCATGTTAGCACCAGTCTAGCAAGCCCCATCCAAAACACCCTTGGAAAGGATCGATTAACTTGCCTAAGGTCTCACAGGTAACAAGTGGTATAGCTGAGCTGAAACTCAAGCTTTGGTCCAGTGCTATATTTATTTATTCATTCATTAATTCATTAATTTAGTAATCTAAAAACTGTATTTCAGAAGAAAAAAGTTATAACTGTGGTGATGGATGTTAACTATAGTTATTGTAGTGATCATTTCACAGTATATACAAATTTTGAATCATGTTGTACATCTGTAACTAATGTTATAAGTCAGTTATAACGTGATAGAAAAAAATTAAAAACCTATGTTTAGTGATCGCTTACTATATATCAGGCAGTTTTAGGTCCTTGAGATATAGCTGTGAACAAAACAAACAAGATCCCTGTTGTCATGAAAATCAGAGTGGTGGAGAAGACAGATTGATACACAAACAGATAAGTAAACAAGAAAGAGTGAGAAAGGATTTCCAGAAAATTAAAATAGGGTAATGTCTAAAACAGAGTATGCCTGTCTATGGCCATACCACCCTGAACAAGCCTGATCCTGTCTGATCTCAGAAGCTAAGCAGGGTGGACCTGGTTAGTACTTGGATGGGAGACCACCTAGGAAGACCAGGTGCTGTAGGCATAAAAAATAAAAAAAAAAAATAAGGGATTGTAAGCTGACAAGGTCATTGCAAAAAAAAAAAAAAAAAAAAAACAGAGTAGCCTGAGTAACTATTTTATTTATTATTATTATTTTTCACAATGAACGATAGCCTTTTATTTTGTGTGTGTTTTTAAATGTTTACATTTTTTTCAGTTACACTTGACATTCAATATTATTTTGTATTCGTTTCAGGTGTACAGTATAGTGTTACAGGAACAAAAAGGAACCATTTGCTTGCGTACAAGTCAAAGAAGAAATATGGGTAGGTTTGCAGCAAAGAAAGTAAGGATTTATTTCAGGGAGTTGCAAGTCCCACAGACTCAAGCGAGGTAATGTTCTCAAAAACCTGGCCCTGGTGTTTTGGGTGTATAGATTTTATAGGGGAAATCAGTCATCACGGAAACTAAGAGAGTTGGGGTAAATCGGTCATTGTGTTCGGTTCTGGAGTCAGCCTGGCGCCATCCCATCTGGTCCTGTGGCCATGGGCTGGTCCGGTGGCCGGGTCTTGTGGCCGGTAGGGTTCTTGTTCTGCCTCGATGGGCCTAGGGCTGAAACGCATCTAAGATTAAGAAGTTATCCTTAGTGTAACCGAAACTTATTGTCCCCGTGATTACAGACCTGGATCTTGGTAAATCTTATGTTTTAAGGCTTAATGATCAAAGGAGGAGACATACAGGGAGGAAGGGTAGAAAAAGCAAGCAAGTCACAATGCCATTATCTGGGCAAAACCAGCTTGAATTTTTAAAAAAACTGTATTAAAGAAATGAAATGAAATTCGTGTGTAGTTACAATAGCGGTTAGGCATTTACATAATTTACAAAGTGATCCCCCGATTCGTCTAGTACCCACTCGACACTATACATTATTATTACAACATTATGGACTATATTCCTTATGCTGTACTCCACATCCCTGTGACTATTTTGTCCAATTCGTACTTATTAATCTCATTGCCTTTTTCACGCAGACCCTCCTACCCCCATCTGGCAATCACCAGTTTGTTCTCTGTATCTATGAGTCTGTTTCTGTTCTGTTTGTTTATTTATTTTGTTCTTTAGATTCCACATATAAGTGAGATCATGTGGTATTTATTTTTCTCTGTCTTATTTATTTCACTTAGCATAATACTCTCTAGGTCCATCTATATTGTCGCAGATGGCAAGATTTCATTCTTTTTTATGGCTGAGTAATATTCCGTTGTATATGTATCACCTCTTCTTTATCCAATCATCAATTGATGGGCACTTAGGTTGTTTCCATATCTTGAATAATGCTGCAGTGAACATAGGGGTGCATATATCTTTTCCAACCTGGGTGACTATTTTAAATCGAGAAGACTAAAACAAACTTTGAATGACAAAAAGGAGACAGCCATGGAAGTTTAGGGAAGAACATTTCTGGCTGAAGATACTGCAAATGCAAAAGCCCCAAGGGAAGAACTATTTTGGCATTTTCAAAGAACAAAAAGAAAGCAATGTGACTGAGCTAATAGTACTTATGTGTGAGTATGTGTGTATTAGATGAGAGAAGAAGAGAAAGAGGAAGAAAGAAGAGAGAGGGGGAGGGAGAGAAATAGAGAAGAAGGAGGAAGAGGAAGAGAAAGAAAAGGAGGAAGAAGGGAGAGAGGAAAGGGAGAGGGAAGGGAAAAGGAGAAGGAGAAGGTGAGAGATAAGGGGAGAAGGAAGAGGGAGTGAGAGAGAGCGACAAAGACAGAGACAGACACAGAGAGGTTCTTCCAGGAACAGTGGGAAGCTATTTGAAGATTTTAAGCAGGTCACTGACATGGTCTTGATGTTTTAAAGGAGAGTGGGTTGTCAGGGTGCAGTGGTTCAAGTAAGAGGTGCTGGTGATGTAGATTATGTCAGTGGTAGTGGAAATGAAGAGAAGTGGAAATTGAAGGAAGAGTTGGAAGAACTTACTCATCGACTAGATATAAAGGGTGAAAGAACAAAAGGAATCAAGGATAATTCCTAGAGTTTTGACTTGAGCGATTCTTTGAAAGGCAATGCTATTTACTGAATTGAAAAAGGCGGGTGGGAAGCCAACTGGGAGGGAGGCAGGGGATCAAGAATACTGCTTTGGTCCTGTTAAGTCAGTTGTCTGTCAGATAGCCACATGGAGTTTATTGGTGAGTTTGGAGGTCTAAGAAGGGTCAGAGCTGGAGATTTAGAGCCGGAAGTCCTCAGTGTATGGAGAACCTCAGCATACACTTGGACTGAAAGAGGCGGCCCATGGTCTTCCTTTTGCATGTGCTGCCTTCATTAAGAGGCTGGACAGAGAAGTAGGAGCCAGTGACAGAGAACTCCTGGGGTAAAAGTAGAGCCAGAAGCCAAGTGAAGAAGCTCTTTGATTAAGGAGGTACACTTCCTCAGAAGCTAAGCAGGGTCGGGCCTAGTTAGTACTTGGATGAGAGACCACTAGGAAGACCAGGTGCTGTAGGCATAAAAAAATAAAAATAAAAAATAAGAGATTGTAAGCTGACAAGGTCATTGCAATCTGTGAGGTCAACCAAGGGTTGCCTCACCTAAATAAAAAAAAAAAAAGAGATACACTTCCTGCTACTCCACCTATGGGAAAAGTAATACACACACTGTCTCACATTTACATTAGGTCATAATGATCTTTTAAATTCAAATAGCACTTTAGTTGATCAAGGGTTTTTGTACAACTTTTCTCGTTTAACCTGTACAACAATCCTGTGAGATGTGCAGTATTATCTTTGTTTCACGTGTGAGGGGACTGCTAATAGACATGTTAAATGAGTGTCCAAGGTCTCAGCACATCTTAGATTGGGTTCCTGAGAAGCAGAGCTGGAAGTGGAGATTATTGTTCAAGGGCTTATTGAGCAAGTGCTCTTAGGAGAAGGGAGAAAAGAGACTTCAACAAGAATGTGGTCTAGACTAGAAGCTGATTTCAGCCTGATTCCAGGGAAGCCCTGGGGCACAAACAGTACCGCAGAATCAGTCTCTCCTTGAGATGGTTGGTTTTTTTATGCCCTTATTGGCTAATGGCTGCCCCTGGGAGGGGAGGGGGTCTTAATCTCCTGGGAAAAGGGGCTCCCATTTGTCTGAAAGCAATTTTCTGGAGAAGAGGACAGCTGTGAGCTGTTAGCTGCCTACGCTTCCAGTAGCTAGGAGACAAGCATATCAACCAGGGGAACGGGTATCTTGCACCAATGGCATCTATTACACAATGCTCGTGAGCATTAGGATATGAACCCAAGTCTTCTGGGGCTCCATCCCATAGAATTTCTTGCTAGCTTCACATTGCACTCTGAGATCAATATTGGGTCTTTAACGGAGTGCAGCTTTTTACCATGGAAGATGGAAGAATAAGAGTAGGAAGAAGGCAGTGTAACAACTAAGAGGTTCTAGTGAAGTGGGGGGAAGGAAAAATACTAGAAATAGAAGATAAACTTGATTCTTTTATTAACAATACTTATGTTGATTAAAACAGCAAGTCCCATGTTCCAAGTCTGTGACAAGATATTTTCGTTCTTATAGTCAGCCTCATTACCAGTCTTCCATATTAGAAATTTAATTTGCAAAACTGGTAATGTGAAAAAAAAACCAAGTTCAGGACAATTGTCTTATTAGAGATGGGAAGCAGAGTTGGTTTATAAAGTTGTTCCTGTAAATGTTTAAAACATGTTTTCTCTGTATATAACACCTAACTAGATTTCAGATATTTTCATTGTCTTCTTTTCACGAGCTCACTTTTAAGACAATGCTGAAATTAGTTATACTTTGCTATAAAACCCAAACATCTTTTCATGTCCATTTTTACCTTCTTCTGTGACCTCAGGATAATTAAGTGTCTTTTTCTCCCAAGAAGAAATGTGAAGCATGTGGTGAGCCCGCTGGTCTATTTGCTGATTTATGGGTCAAGTCTCCAGTTATTACAGACCAAATTTGAAAGTCTCTGAGTAAGAAGCCCTGCTGATTTAAGGATCTTGCTAGAAATATGTGCATAATGAATTATCTACAGATAATAATTCAAATTGTCCCTGGGTGATTCATATCACCCTCTTTTATTAAATTATCATTTTTTTCTGTGGGATATTCAGGTCTGCACAAAGTATGGTGTAGGGATACACATAATATTGTAAGAGGTTGAACAGGAAACAGTTTTACTGCAGGAATGCATTTACACCAAATTTAAAGCTAATTTTCACAGGGCAGTGAGTTTGTGTGTGTGACTTATACATATTTTTAAAGAAAACTTTCTGTCTTGTACATGCTTGAGCACTCAACTTATTTAAAAATGGTTTCTGTGAAAAGATAACCATTTTCTTGTGAAAAACAGGATAAAAATAATCAAATTATTTCTTAGAAAAAAATGGAACCAGCAGTCATCAAGGTCCATTTTTAGCCAGACACATGGGCCTGACAAGGCATTAGTTAAGAGAATGTGTCAGCCTTAAATATGTAGGTTTATTTAACAATGGAACAAGTAGATATATAAAGAACAGAGCTCCAGTACCGAGAATTCAGAAAGACCTATTTTTCTTTTTTTTTTTTTCCGGGATTGAGGTTTTTTTTTTCAATCTCTCCCTTTTTATAGAACAAAAGAAAGAAAAGAAAACCTTCACAAACAGATGCATCGGTATTCAAGAAGGCAGATGCCAGATTCAGCAATGAGATTCCCCAGCATCTGTGCCCTCCTCTGAGGGACCTGGGGGAGAGGGGGGAACCGCAGTGAGGAGTGGCAGGTTTAAACAGGAGCTAGACCCATTTTCATCTGAGAACTTGATTGAGGTCTGCCCTTAAAGAACCTGGCTGGAAATGTTGAGGGGGAGGAATTTAAAGCAAGCATACAAACCTGGAAGCTCATCGATGCCTTCTGCTTCTTCGCGTTTTGATTTTTCAGGTTATTTTAAGGTTTTCATACCTCAGACAAGGTGATTTATTATTATTGAGACTTTATATAACTCTTTATTTTTGCAAAGTGCTTTACAGTCATTTTTCTCTCCTTATTGTGTGCCATGCCTTCCCTCTCTTGCCACTGTAATTGGTTTTGGGGGGAGGCGGCACTTCCTTTCCTAGGGAAAAGAAGATGCTGTTTCTGATATGAGGCACTTGCTGAGGTTTTACCTTTATATCTCCTTTGCTTTCCGTCTTCTCATCTCATTCCCTATGGCCTCCTGTCACCATCCATTTCTTTGCTCCTACTCAGACCTGCACCCACCCATTCATTCCCCACCTCTGTTCTCAAATCCCACACAGCTCTCGTTTTGGTCTCACATCCCTAACTGGATCATTCCCTCACTTCTGGGCTCCAGCTTGATGTTTCTCCTTGAGAAGTGGCCATTCCTCTCAAACACTTCTGCTGCTAAGTATCTGGGATACCAGGACCCGGTATGATGGTGGGGATGAGTGCTCCCTGCTATGTTCACTTAAGAGACCGGAGTTACCACCTTCACTTGTAGCTCCATCTATTGACATCTTAAATTAACAGAAAGTTGTAGCCCATTAATCCCAGGCCACTGCTAAAAAACCATTCCCTTAGTATGCAGAGACTTTGAGGTCAAAGCATCTGACATTGTCACTTTTTGTGGGACAAAAAGAGTAAATAGTAGCCATTGCATGTGCCTCAAACTAAATACTATTCACGTGTAACCTTGGAGCTCGTCTGTGGGATGGCTGGATGTCAGGGGAGCTGGCCCCAACACTTCTTCCTAGCCATCAAAAGAAAGCTGGGGTAATTCCATTACAAACTTTGTAGCCAGTCAAAGCCTCCATGGCTCTGTTTCTCACTTGTAGGGGTTGCTGCGAGGTGCAGCAGGTCCTCACTTGGCTCTCCATGCTTCTTCCGCCCCATTCTCCACCCTCTGGGCATTTGAGACTCACAGGATTTCACTATGCCACCCTCTAAATCTCTTCATCTCTGTCAGCTTCCAGATTGCTGGTCACTTTCCTTCATTCAGTGATTGCCCATTGTTTCTTCTCCATCGCAGTGCTGCCATTATCCTACGAACTTTACCACCCATGTAGTGAAGCACTCCTATCCTTTCAAGTTATACGCCTACTCTTCTTCTGTGACCTTCATCTACACTCACCTCCATTTACTCACTGCATGGCCTTGTTCTGGAATTTGTCATTCTTAGAAATGCACCACTTCTGACGTCTTATGTTCACACAGTCCACTGATTACAGTCGCCTAAATGTCTCCCCTTCACTCAGTTACTCCCACCATACCTGTTTGTTTACCTCAAAGAGCTCTCCTCACCTGACCCACTTATTTCTCCCTACATAATATCAGCTCCCTTCTACCTTCCTTTTTCTGTCCAGCTTATACTTTGTGGTTTAGCACTCTAATCTCTCTAGCCAGTATTTTTAACATCTTCGTTCCATCCCTTCCATCAAATCCATATGCCAAAACCCCATTCTTGGATGGACCCAACTTCTACTTTTTGCTTACATCTAGACAGCTGATCACTGCTGGAAAAAATCACGCCACTGGTGCAACCATAGATCCATGACAGTAACTCCGCCTGAGGTCACTCTCCATGGGGCCTAGAAATCTCTCTGTTTCCACAGTCAACTCCATACTTTTCAGTTGCCACAGCGACTATTTCAAATCTTCTCCATTTTCATCTGACCTCTGGTTTCTCCCTCGCCTTTTCAGTCTCTGCAAAGGCACCTTGGTTCCTACTTCCCTGAGAAAAAAAAGAAAAAAGTCATCAAGTGGGAGCACACAAAATTTCTGCTCACCAGACCGATAAATATCTCTGCAACTGTACCCTCTCTCTCATTCCTTCCTGTAAGAATGAAAGAGGTGTCCCTCCTTCCTAACATTTAAAAACACTTAACACTTCTACTCCTAAGCCTTCCTCATCCCATGTTCTCCTCGCCCCTCTGCACTTCTCTTTTTGCCCTTCTCTCCCATGCTTCAAGGCTAAACTTCTTAAAAGGATTGTTCACACTTCCTGTCTTCATTTCCTACCTACCATGGACTCTTTGACTCACTACAATCTCGCTTCTGTCCTCATCACACCATGAAAACTGCTCTGGCCAAAGTCATCAATAAATTTTCTTATTGTTAAATCCAGTAGTCTCTTCCCTTCATTTCTTCCTTGCTCTCTTGTCATCCCTTTGTATCAAAAGACTCTTTTCCTTCAGTTTGGTGATGTAAACTACTCCTGCTTTTCCTCCTATTTTTCTGGTCACTCCTTCTCAGTTCTGCTCAGCCTCTACTTTTAATATTGGTCGTCCTTGATGTTCTACCCTTGGCAATTTTTTATTGTTATTCTATAAATGTCTTGGGGAGAGATCATCCATGCTCATGGCTTCCATTATCATCTTCATGGCTCCATATCTCTCTCTGGTTTTGTTTACGTGATGGTTTCTTTTTCCTTTATTCTCTACTGGTTATCCAGTTCCTCCATCATTTGGTGCCTGGACCACTTTCATCCAAGGGAAGTATCCAGCACCTAAATATTTCTAACAAAACCTCATCTAATTTTTTATCATCTATTGGACAAATAAAAGCTTATTGTTAACTAACTACAGTTAGATGGCAGTTGATCTAGTATGAGAAAATTTTCAGTAATATCTTGGTTCCAGAATTAATATTAATTGACTTAATGGTGATCATTTATATAGACTAATTTTGATTTCTTGAATGAAGCTTGAAATTCCAAATTATATCCAGGAAATCTGTTAGGCTTTTAAAAAGACACTTGAAATTCTTCAATGCATATGAACATATTCGAGCCTGTGTATAATAAGCAGAAGGAGGCTGAGACTTATTTTGGGTTAACCAATGGCATTCTGAGATGCCCCCTTGATTCATTATAGCTTGGAGATAGATTTAAGAAAATGGGTTATAGGTTCATCCTCAACCAACAATAGCACCATAACCATTTAATAAAATGTGTGTGCAGATGGGGTGCAGGATGAGTATGTGATTTGAATACAGTATATCAGCCTTACAAATAGTAACTTACTCCCAGAGCAAGTTGCAATTCGCTGTATGTCAAATGAATAGTAAAATGGTTGTATTCATTCGCTGCATGATTTCTAAATCTTTTGTGGGAAGAAAAGGAAGGTTTAAAAATTCTTGGTTTTATACTTACTTTTCAGATTGTAGAATATGGATTTGATAGAAAACCCTCGCACCTTGTTTCACTGAATGAGGATCCTCAGATAATGTTTACAGATGACGAGTCTTCTTTTGCCAAACATGTTTAGCAAGAGGAACAACACACTCTGAAAATGCCTATCAAAGGAATTTAATCATAGTATAAAGACTCCTGGAGTGAGCCTGGGTAGCACAATCCTGCCCTGTTCACTGTTACAGGTTTTTAAATGTATTCTGCACAATAATGCTTCATATGGCAGTTAGGATGCTTGATTTGGGCATTAGGCTGTTTCCGATCCCCCAGGAAACTTTTCTGCTTCAACAGGTCACAAACCTCCATGGCTGCCTTTGATGAAGCCATTTATCTTGGTGCCAGCAGCAGGATGTTGAAAGAGTGCACATGGGAAGGTATGCAGCAGATTAGGCACGCATTTGTGGAGTCAGGAGATTATTATTGACAATTATCTTGGAGAAGATTTAGGTTATATATCCTTCTGCGCAAGGCTGCTGAACTGCCTTTCTGGAAACAATGAGAGGTAGAGAAATCGGGAGGGGTTCTTTCATCTCAGCCCCTTGCCACTTCAGAGTGTGCTTTGGTCAGGAAAGACTGTAAAACAATTTCTGGTGGGCATTGTATCCATGCTACGAAAGAGCTTGACTGAAAATTTGTATAATAATGCCTGCTCAACTATGGGTCTGCCCTTCTGGGCAGCATCTTAGAAAACCACAGAAGCCATGATCAAAACACTAAACAATCTAACTAATTGCATAAGCACAGAGCCTGTATTGGTTAGCTTTTGCTGCATAACAAACTTCTAAAACTTGGTGGCTTTAATAGTCATTTATTTAGCTCACAATTTGGTGGGCTGCCTGGGCAGTTCTTCTGGTCTAGACTGGCTCTACTGATTTCTTCTGGTTTCCTTCACGAGTCTATAGTTATCTGGAGGCTGGCTGACTGTGGTTCTTCTTCATGTGGTGTCTGATCTTCCAGAAGGTTAGTTGAGATTCAATCACATAGTGGCCTCAAGATCCTAAGTACACCAGCACGGTAAACTTCAATATGCCCTCTGCCTGAGTCATGTTGGCTATTGCCCCATTGACCAAAGCAAATCACACGGCCCAGATTCAAAGAATGGAGGAAAGCACCTCACATCTTGATCAGAAGACTCGCAACATCAATATTGCAAGGGTATAGATGTAGTGATTGGAGGAGGACTTTTGTCCATTTTTGCAATCTACCACAGAGTCATTTAGAATTTACAGAGTTCATTTAAAAATGTATTACTCCTCACTACAACCATGTGAGACAGAAACTATGATTCTCATTTTACAGATGAGAAAATTGGCTCAGATAATCTAAGTAGCTTAACCAGATAATAAACAATAGCATTCTTGGGCCACAACATAGCATCCTGAGCTATAAAGAGTAGAGAAACCATTAGCTCTAAAAGCATGCCCTTGGTATCTGTTTGCTTCTTGTATCAGGTGGTTCCCAAATTTAATAGGAATCGGAGTCATCTCCTGGTACTTGTTCAAATTCAGATTCCAGGGCTCCACCAGAGGTTCTGATTCACTCAAGTCTGCTGAGGATCCAGGGTCTGCATTTTTAACAGGCAAGCCCAGGAGATCTGATGCAGCTTCTCACAGTCAGAAATATTGGCTTACATCATGATACTGTGTATTCCCAGCATTGTACATTTTCATGCTGTAACAGAAAGCCCACATACTACGATTCCTTTGGTCAGTTCCAAGATCCATAAATTAATAGCATTGACACAATTATTTAACTTCTCTGAGCCTTTGTCTTAACATCTGTAAAATAGTGGTAATAAGAAAGATACCCACAGGGCTGGTGTGAAGATGAAATGAATAACCTGTGAAGCACTGAGCCTGGTACTTAGTAAATGCTCAGTAAGTGTTATTTTTGTTCTCTCTTCCTCCTGAGAAGCTGAGGATCCATTTATAAGGCAAATCTATGAAAAGCGGAAAAATTGTTTCTAGAATGCTTTGCAGACTGGTGCTGTCAATGCCTATAAATGAGAAGTGTTGGTCAAATAATCATCAGCACCTCAGAAAGCACATGGCTCTGTTGGAGGAAAAAAGGTTATCGGATTCTTCAGAAGTCTAAGAATCATGACTGGAAACGGTGACAGGCCTAGTAGGCAGCAGCTGTTGTCATTAGAGACCAACTACATGCACAAGAAGCACAGAAGGGCTGGTCATGCCTCAACCCCTCCAGTCTTTTCCAAATTGCTGTGAACTTCCGGCGTCAGCACTATTGTCTGTATGTCCTCAGACAATGACAACATGTATTATGATTCTATATTAAGCCTTAGCCTTATCCAAGCTGATCGTGTCAATGTGGACGGGGATATTTTATAGGGATAAAATATGTCCTTATAAAGATTATTTAAATGAAGGATCTGAAACATGGCACATAGTATGTTATTTCCAGATTGTATGGGGGCTTTATTGAATCTTCTGTGTTGAAATGATGACTAAATAGCATGTTTCTTACTGTTTTGCCATTTTAGCACTTTCTTCCCTATTTTTTATGCTACTTCTCCCATTGTGTCTCTGTCCAGTCTGTTTTTCTTTTTTTCCTCCTAGCTTCTATCTTTGTAAATTTCATGGTTTGCTTTCTTGGTTCCTTCTTTCTCACTTAAAAAGCGGTTGTTTTTAATCTAAACAATCAGAATACAATTTAAAATATGTGCCTTAATTCTGTTTGATGGTATTTGCCTCTCTATCTGTGATTGTCGTCTGTACCAGTAGATGGAGCACATCTCCTATATTAAACAGCACCCTGTGTTGTAGGGTGGGGTGTTTTCCCCTCATCTGTCATTTTTGCTGCAGTGAAATCATAGTTGGAAGCCAGCGTAATACAAAGCAGAACTCCTAATCTTGCCTAGACTAGAGAGTTTACTTTTCTGACTCATGTCAGCAATGCAGGGCTTGAGAGCAGCTGATCTAGATAGGTGGTAGCTGAAAAATAATGAGGGTTCGTGCATGGGTCTGCGCTTGTGCAGTGTGTGTGTGGTTTTCTGTTTTTGTTTTTGTTTTTTTTTTCTTTTGAAGAGTTAACAGCTTTGTGCCAAGGGTACCCTTTCTCCCCCTTCTATCCCTTCCTCTCCTCCTCATTCTTCCTTTCAGATATCCAGACTTCACCTCTCTGCTGTTTCTCCTTAGTGTCAAGGTTCCCAGTACACAGCAACATGCACTTGTTTAAAGACCTGAAAGTAAAATTATAGTTTGTTAGACCTGGAAGGAAACTTAAACTTTACCTAATACTGAAAGCAATAGCACCCAGGTTAAAAAAGGATTCAGGGTGGGATTTGGGGCAGCCCTTGTCTTTGAGCAGTCTGTTGTCATTGTCCTTGTTATCATTGTTGAGCTGGCATTCCTTGATGGTGGACTCACAGCATGGAGAATTTCCCTACTTCCCTCATTTAAGTAAAGTTACCGAGCAATGCTGTCAAACAGCTGATTTGATCTTTTTCATCAAATCAACCAGATGTTTTAACTTTGCTGTGCGTTGGGGAAGATGCAAACGTCAGCTTTTGAATGAATTTGTTCCGCACGTTGCCTGCTACAGTATCATGCACATTTGGGTACTTGTTAGGTATTTAGAGTTTCTCAAAGGCCCATCAGAATGAACTGGAGTACTTGAAAAAAAAAAAACCACAAATTGCTAGGTCCTATTGCTGTTCTGTAGCATTAGCACCTTTTAGCTTATGACTTGGGAATTTGCATTTTTAACCAGTTTCCCCGGGTGAGTCTCATACACCTGAAGTTTGAGAACTGAAGATTTAAGACAGGGGTCCCCAACTCCCGGGCCATGGACTGGTACCGGTCTGTGGCCAGTTAGGAACCAGGCCGCACAGCAGGAAGTGAGTGGCAGGTAAGTAAACGAAGCTTCATCTGTGTTTGCATCCGCTCCCCAGCGCTAGCACCACCTTCTCAGCTCCACCTCAGATCATCAGGCATTAGATTCTCATTGGAGCAGCGGTCCCTTGTGCCAAAATGGTTGGGGACTGCTGATTTAAGAGACATCAACGATCATGGATTCTTTGATGCACCTCACCTGTTTTGGCTGGGTGGAATTCTTTCAATTCCACCTCCATTCTGGGGAGAGCAAAACTTAGGGGCTGTGTTCCATGCAGAACTGAGGGCTGGGAACCAATAAAACCAAGTTGCATATTTTTTTTTTTCAGTGAGGGCTGGGATTTCCTTTTGTAAGAATAGGTCAGAAGAGCTCTTTAACCAAATTCTCTTTGGAGAAAGCCGACCACTTCCTTCTATGATGATCAAATAAAGGACATTTGCCCTGAAACTTTATTAGACCCAGGGGCTGGCATCTTAGGGGAGATAAGAGGTATAATAAGACACTACAAACAACTTCTCTCTCATTCCACATATGTCTGAAGATCCTAATATTTATCATCAGAGTCTTTGTACCAAAAATCCAAAATACTCCCTTAAATAGAAGATTAGCATAGAAATATAAAGATTTAGTTGATTCCAAGATGTTTTCCAAGTTTCTAGAGTTTTCTCAGCTACATCTTAAGAGTTTGTGGCAGAGGCTTCTAGGTGTCACCTGATATCAATTCTCCCTTCCTCCTTATTAACAGAAACCTCTTCGTATTCAAGGTGTTCAAAGACTGCCTCAGATCCAAAGAAAGGCCGCATTTCCAAGCCTCCTTTGCAAATAGTTATGGCCATGTAACTAAGTTTGCATTGTAAACAGAAATAGTGTATGGGATCTCTGCTTAAAGGTCACTGACTCATTTGGGAGAGATTCCCTTTTGTCTTTTTTCTCCTTTCTCCTTTCTTGCTGCTTTGAATGCGAGATGTGAGAGTGAGAGCTTGAGCAGTCATCTTGTACTATGAGGAAGACAACCAGTGCAGGTTGGCAAAACCGAAAGAGAGAGCTCAGGTTTCCAATGGCTTTGCGGTACCACCACACCAGCTCTGGACAGATCACCTTCAGACTTCTACATAAATGGTAAATGTGGTTTGTTTTGCCACTAATGCTACTTTGAATTTTACCCTTTACATGCAGTAGAAACTAGTCCTAACTGATACACATTTTTAATATCCTCCTACTACAAGGGTACTCAAACTTGAGCCTGTATCAGAATCACCTAGAAGACTTTTTAAAACACAGGCTGCTGGACCACATCCCCAGAGTTTCCGAGCCAGTAAGTCTGGGGCAGTGTCTGAGAATTTGCATTTCTAACAACCTGCCATGTGATACTAATGCTGCTAGTCCCTGGACCTTTTTGGCAGGAGGGACCAGTGCTCCTATGCCTGATGATCTGAGGTGGAGCTGAGGCAGTGATGCTAGTGCTGGGGAGTGGCTGCAAATACAGAGGAAGCTTCGCTCGCTCACCTCCTGCTGTGCAGCCTGGTTCCTAACAGGCCATGGACCAGTATCAGTCCACCACCAGGGGGTTGCCCTGGACTACACTTTGAGAACCACTGTTCTATCAAGATCATCTTAAATTTTAAGGCCGGTTCCCACTCTAACAATTGAGGATCAGCATAAGTCAGCTGATTTCATATCCCTCAGTTGATACTGTAAGAGATTTCTTCCCACATCGACAAAATTAACACAAGTTCTTGAGTCTTGGCTCAGAGCCAAGCCACTTTTAGATTACTTAGTGCAGGAAGAGTGCCATATCTGGGTTATCCATGACTGCTTCATTGCCACTCCCCACCCCCCATTACTAATTCCTCTCTCAACCTCTTACTCGAAATATGCAAACAACTTCCAGAAAAGCTACTTACATATCACAGGGAATTCCTTCACTCTAGTCAGTTCAGGCTAAGTTCAAGATGGAGGAAAAAGCATTCCATTTTTCTCATTCGTGCTGGACAAAAGATCCCTTTCTTATATCTCCTGGGAAGCAAAACCTACGTAGGTAGAAAGGACAAATATGTTTATTCTCATATGCTAAAATTCTGGCTGGAAATTGGGACTTCATTTACAATTCTACCCCAGGTGAGTGCTGACTTGCCCTTTGGTACTGGTGCTTGCTAGGAGCTGTTGCTCCTTCTTTGCAACTTTTTTGCTGGATGGATGAAGTCCAGCCATTACCTTATTGCCCACCTTCTCTATCCCTCCCCAAGTCCTGAGGAAATCCTACATCTATAACATTCTTCACCATCTGTGGTGCCCGACGGTTACTGGATTTATGGGGGTGATCACTTTGTAAGTTATATAAATGTCTAATCACTGTGTTGTACACTTGAAACTAATATAATATTGTATGTCAACTGTAATGGAAAAATAAAAAATATTGAAAAAACAAATACACCATTTTTTAAAGAAATAGAACAAAAAGTCATCAGATTTGTATGGAAGCACAAAAGATCAGAAATTGCCAAAGCCATCCTGACAAAAAAGAACGAGCCTGGAGGCATCACTCTGCCTGACTTGAAATTATACTACAAGGCGCCAGTAATCAAAATGGCATGGTATTGGCAACAAAACAGACACACGGACCAGTGGAACAGAATCAAGAGTCCAGAAGTAAACCCATATTTATATGGGCAAATAATTTTTAACAAAAAAGCCGAAAATGTACAGTGGAGAAAGGAAAGGCTCTTCAATAAATGGTGCTGGGAAAACTGGAAAACCACCTGCAAAAGAATGAAACTAGACTGTTGTCTATTACCACACACCAAAATTAACTCAAAATGGATTAAGGACCTGAATATAAGACCTGAAACAATAAAATGCATAGAAGAAAACATAGGAACAAAACTCAAGGACCTTGGACTTAAAGAGGATTTTATTAATTTGACCTCAAAGGCAAGGCAAGTTAAAGCTAAAATAAACAAATAGGACTACATCAAACTAAAAAGCTTCTGCTCAGCAAAAGGAATCATCAACAAGGTAAAGAGACAACCATCTCAATGGGAAAATATATTTGCAAGCACCGCTTCC
>NW_011889495.1:396-34471 GCF_000151845.1 Pteropus vampyrus | reverse complement strand
TGTGGAGAAAATTCCTGATATCAATGATGGAGAGAAGTCACTTCATTATGGACATTCTTTGAGGACATTGCTCCCTAGGGAGAAGCTGCTTCTAGAGCACGTATTTGATGGGTGGCCAGAGGTAGATCAGGTTGCCTGATTCAGGGCTTCAGTAGAGCTCTGTGGCAACCTGTATGTTTGGATGATACTCTGATTTGGATTCAAAAGTTCTGCTCATTCTCATATCTATGATAATATCATGCTTTAGTTATAGGGTAATTTTTTTAATCCAAGAGTCTAAAAGTTCTTTGTCAATTTATCAATTTCAAAAAACATGACATAGTTTTAAATACGGACTCATAATGCTATCGAAGATCAAATATGTGAGCAGCCAACTGCCAATATTTAATTTTTTTTTAATTTAAATTCTTTTGAATCTGACTCATGGTCCTCCCTCTGCCAATGCCAGCTAGTGCTATCATCATGACTATCACGGTTTAGCAGTTTTAAAATACATGTTACACACCAAGTAGGCTGCAGTAGCTTTCTCAGTGGCATTTGGAAGCACATTAAAAATATGCAGCTTGACTTTTCATCCCCTTCACACCCTCAGCATTTCCCTTTTGGAGAGCTCAGAGGGAGGCATAGTGGGAAGAAAATCAACCCGAAGAGAGGAAAATAGAATTTTACCCCTATAGAAAACAATGCGAAAAATAAATCTATTGTTGTTAATTCACGTTCTGGTTCTCCTGCCTGCATTTTTGTGTCTATCATTTTATTTTCGTTTAATAATGATTTTCCACTCAGAAGTGTTCTTTTATTTACCTCTCCTTATGCTCATCTTGATCCTCCTACTCTTCCATTTGGTGCTCCCGCTCCAGCTTATGTTAGTGTTGTTCTTAAAGGTTCTTACTTTTCCTTCACTGTGTTCATTCATTTTATCTGTATCCTTTTCTAATCCTTACTCCTTCTGGGTTTCCCAGATCCTGGACATATCTTTTTTTTTTTTTTTTCAATTCCAATATATTGTATCTAAACCTTGACCCGTTTGGTTAACTAATTTTATTTCCTTAATTAATCCCTATGGGTTTTATTTTAAAAATCTCTCAACAGCTTTCTCTAATTGAATTTCCAGCTCCATGTTTCCTTTTGAGATTTACTTTTGGCAGAACATTTACCTGGTTTCTTTTTTCCTTTCATTACTGAGTTTAATTGGCAAGACTTTTCATCCCGTGTTTGGTCTTCAGATATACATGGACTAAACAGTTGGAAGCAGTGAGTGAGAGCAAATGGAAGGAACACTGGAATGAGAGTTAAAAGGTCTGTGCAATGTCACTTAATCATCGGAACCTCATTTGTAAAATGAAAATAATGATAATACCTGCTAAGGGATTGAATGAGATAAAATAATGTAAAGACACTGCAAATGTCTCCTACTCAAGGGACTTTTGGTCTTTATGGAGCTGATATTTCCATAAAATAGCAACTCTTTTCCAGTTAACACAAGGCCAAAATAAAATGATGGAAAATGTTAACTTAAGCATTAGAAGTTTAAAATCTTACCAAATTCTCCATGATGTTCTGGCTAACCTCTTGATAAAAATATCTTTTCTTTTCTTTTTTTTTTTATTTGTAAAAATATCTCGTTAATGTTGGCACAGAGAATGCCGACTATATCTACATCTCTTGGCTATAGAATGCACCCTAAGAAAGCTGTGGAGGAAGGGGCAACATCTGAAAACTAATTTACAATATTAAAATTACATTACAGTTAAAATAAAATGAAAAGAGATCTTAGGCTCTAAGATTCAGAAATTATCAATCAAGTTTCCTATACAAAGATGGAATCTTATCTTAATCATTCACTTAAGTACATTGTGCCAACTTTGCATAAATACTTTTAGTAATGAGTACTTGCTATCTTGAAAAACAACCCATTTCATTGCCAAGTGTCTTCTTTTGTGCAAAATTACACATAACTTTTACTCACTACTTCCAGTGACTTCTTGAACAAGTCAATTCTTCTTACCTGTGACAGATCTTTGATGTTTCTGAACAGCTTCTGGGTTATCTTTTCTACAGGCTAAAACTACTATCCCTTTAAGGGTTTCTCATATAACATATTTTTTCATGCTCTTCAACATTCCAAACTGTTCCATTTGTCAATGGTCTCTACAAAACTGAACATCCAGAGCTGGATGCAGTCCTCTGGACCTGTTCCCACCATAAAGATCAGGACAGTGTGATGTCACCAAGGAGGCTCACTTGCCTTGGGAACATGGCTTGCTGTCACTGGTTTGGAAGAGCTGCAATGCAGTCTATAAATTCTCCAGCAAGAGCCAATAAGTTAATATTCATGTGTATGTCAAGAACTTCCATAAACTAACTTGTTTTCAGTAAAACTATAGAGGATTTTAAATTACATTATTGATAATACATTTCTCATTGTCATATAAAACCCAGAGGTGTCCATTCAATGTAATTGGAACTATGGAAGTGGTTAAGTTTACAATGCTCCATGTCATGTTTATGCAAAAGATAGAATACAACATGTTAAATAAACTCTTTATCATTTTTTTTTACCTTTAGTGAGTTTGTTCTCTGCTCTCTTCATGTAAAGTGTTTTACATGTACAATAGTCCTATGAGGTAAGATGATTATTCCCATTTTACAGATAAGGATACTGAGGCACACAAAGGTTTATGAATTTGTCCAAGGTCATGCATCTAGCAAGTGAGTCTGAACCCGGGAAGTCTGATTCCAAACTCTATACTGCCTCTATACTGGGCAGTGAATAATTAGAAAATATTTCTTACGTTAATTGGTTGTTTTTCCGTAGAAGAAAAGATCTGAGCAAGACCTTACTCTAAAGTCCCTCTTTCTCATGTTTTTCAAGTTCATGGAACATTGGTACCTTAAGGTGGTCTGGGGGCTGCGGGGAAGGAAGGATTCCCATGTTTAAGGCCATGTAGTTGCCACTTTTTCTTAAACTTCGCCACTTTGGCCTTACTCTGCTATGACCTGATTCAAATGTAAGTGACAAGTTTCCAAGAGATATACATGAGAGCACTTTGTAGATGCTACGTACATTGTACATGCTTATAGCTCCTCAGACTATCCATGAATTTTACATGCCTAAAACTGCCGTTTAAGACAGTTGCTTCTCTGATCATTTAATTTCCTTTACAAAATATTTTCTTATTAGTTTCAAATATACAGTACATTGGTTAGACATCTATATAGTTTATAAAATGATCCCCCTAGTTGCTCTTTCTCTCCTTTGGCTCTACACCTAGCTATTACATTAATGCTAACTGCATTCCCTATGCCATGCTCCCATCTCCGTGACCATCTATCAACTACTAATTTATACTTATTTAACTATTTACTCTTTTCCCTCAGTGCCCCAATCCTCCTCCCCTATGGCTGTTACCAGATTGTCCGCTATATTTGATTAGTTTGTTCTTTTTGTTCCTTAGATTTCGCATATAAGTGAAATCATATGGTATCTATCTTTCTCTGTCTAACTTATTTCACTCAGCATAATAACCTCTAAGTTCATCCATGTCATTGCAAATGGTAGGATTTCATTTTTTTAATGGCTGAGTAATATTCCATTGTATATATGAACTGTAACTTCTTTATCCAGTCATCTGTTGATGGGCATTTAGATTGCTTCCATATCTTGGCTATGGTAAATTGTGCTGCCATGAACTAAGGATGCATAGATCTTTATGAATTATTGTTTTGGTTTTCTTTGGATAAATACCCAGATCCTTTACAAAATATTTTAAAATTTGCTTAATTTATGGTTATCAACAGTTGCAACACACACAATAAAATGAATTAGGAAGTTTAAGATGGTTTTAACATGTGGACCAAATGTGGAGGCTATGTTAGAATAGAGACACTGGTAAAGGACAGGACATGCGAAACATTTAAAATCTTAAAATGGTATTTTATAATGCTCTGAAGCAGAAATTCAGTTAAGCTCAACTTTCTATGATGCTTCAAAGAAGCATAGAAGAGAAATTTACATTATTTTTGTTAGGCCACTCCAGTATATACTTAAATAACAACCACAACAGCAATGGTAAAGTCCTAATGACACAGAAATTCTCTAAATTAACATTGTTGTTGAATGGGACAACAAATGTGAATACCTTATGTCCATCTTTCTTGTAACATCTCAATCCTATTTGTTAGCCAACTTCCTTTTATCCATTTTTGTTCCCCACACACTATGAATAATTCTTTCAGTTGTTCGTACCATCTCTCTTCAAACGGTATATTTACTAAATTATCTGGCCCACTCAGAAATATCACTTTGGGAGACTAAACAAATTAAGTCCATTCAATCTCTTTTTGTAAATGACATTTTCAAAGACAAGTTGAAAAAAAAAATCAATCCAGTCGGTATAAGACCCAATAAAAATGTCATGAAAACAGGAGGCAAAGTAAAACCAAGCAGATTTGTACATTATTATTATTATTATCTTCCCCAAAGGGAAAGGAAAATAGAAAATACAAGAATCTTTATTTTTGAGACCAGTCTGGGAAACTGTAATTACATTAGCAACATCCAATTGTGTTATCAACACTGAGCAATTCCTCTCATCTCAACACAGCAGCCGACTCAGAAAATCACACCTTTCAGCTCATGGAATTTGTGATACTTAGTAATGCATGTGTAATTGGGTAAAAATAGTCATTACCACTAGCTTTATTTTTATTTGCTTCTGTATGTCTCTAAAGGAAGAGATATTTATGAAGGTCTTCCAGCTTCTTCAAGAGGGTTATAGCTGGATCCCTTTTGAAGGAGTGTGTAGTCACCCAAGTGCTGCCATATTCCTGACAGGAAAGAGGCTTTTTCTGAAAGAAAGGAGCCATGATATATAGAGAAGTCTCGGAAGCTCTTCTCCTCCTTACAAAGCAGCTGGAGGTGCTGGAAGATTCCACTCACCTCTTGATCAGATCTCTTTGCTTCCATTTGTGTCTGCTTTTTCTTCTGGATGCTTTTTCCAGACCATACTCCTAAAATCGAAATCATATAATGTTCCCCCTCTGCTCAAACACCTACCATGGCTTTTTACTGCTGATTCTTTAAAGTCTAAACTCCCTAGCATCCATTTAGAGAATACATTCATTAGGGAATCCAGTGTCGTCTTCTTGGTCATGCTTATTTACCTGTTCTCCAAATCTTGAACCTTCTATTTTTGTCTTGCTTGGTATTACCTTTGTTGGTGCTGCATTCTCTCCCCGAACTGCCTTCTCTTCTCCCCTCTGACTGTTCAGATCCCTGCTTTTCCTCTAGTCCCCATCCACCGTCCACACCATCCATGAGGCCTTCTCTCTTTATCTTCCTCTCATTCAGATAGAGACCTTTTCTGAAAGAAAGGAGCCATGATGTACAGAGGCAGAAGCGGGTTAGGAGTGGGAAAGTTTACCCCTCACCTTTAATCCCATGTAGTTTAAATATATAATTGCCACATTTCATTCCATTTTCAGATTCATTTAGATGTCCCATGGCATCTTGAACTTGAGAAGAGTCCCTACTTTCTCCCAAAGTCCCCATTTCTCCTATTGTGTTTCCTCTCTCTAACAGTGATGTCACCTTATGTCCAGACTCCTAAAGCTAAAAATCCAAACATTATCATTCAAAACCATTTTCTTTCCTTTACTGCCTATCTGGTCATCAAGAACTTTGTTTCTGGTTTTCATTCTCTCCCAACATCACTCCTTTCTCTCTTTGTCATTGCTTCTGTCTTAGTTGAGCCTTCACCATTACTCTTCAGTAGTCCCCTAATAGATCTCAGGCCTCTAGCCTCATCCATGCTCAGATGCTTAATTCATCTTCCACATTTGTCTTTGTTCTGAAGGGAAAATCTGATCTCTCAATGAGAAACTTCAGCAGTGACATCTCATTGCTTTTTATATATGATTAAAATTCGGTAGTTGAACTGCCAGGTTTTCTCTGCTCTTTTTGCTTCTTTTCTAGCATCTTTTACCTCCCCTTACTCTGCCCTGTCCTCTCCCACCTTGACACCGAACATGGGAAAGTCCATTGTGGCCCACACCAGTCTCTCTACCTACAATGTATTCCCCTGTTTCTTATTCTCAACATCTTCTATCCAGTCTTAAAAATTCCTTTCGGGTATCACCACACTTGAGGAAATTTTCAGAACACCTACTATTTCCAAGTCAAGATAACATTCCATTTCTCTATGTGTACTTAATTCTATCATAACACTTACATATTAATTTGAATGTTGATCTCTCCAACTAAAGTATGAACATCTTGAGGGTAGAACACCTAGCATCTAACACAGTACTTGACCAAAATGAAGTCCTCATACATAATTATTGAATGAATTAATAAATAGCATGTAGTCCTAAATTTCTCCATGTGGCTTTTTAAAGAATTATTCATTGGTTTACATACCTGAGTATATTTTTCTAATATTATATGGAGCTCAACAATTAAGGACTTTGTGTATCTAAAACTGCACTAGAATAACTACACACACACACACACACACACACACACACACACACACACACATACACATAGACACAGTAGTATGATAAATGAACTAGAGATATGACTGAGAGGAAGAGGTCAAATATGTGGACTGATCAAGAGGCTACATTTATACTTTACTACTTCTTTCTGCTCAGCTTTTAATGGATACTTCTTTGGCTTATATTGCAGAAGAGTAATCATTTCTCAGGACATCACTTTCAGGTCTAGCTAAGGGCACCCATCAACAGAGTCCATCATCAGCTGTGGTAGACCAGTGCTCTAAATTGGCTGTTATCACTGAACTCTTTTGTAAGAAAGGTTGACTAAGCAGTGACCTTGTCTGTTTCACAAGATATACAAGCTCTCCCTGTAAACTTCTCCCATAAGTTTCAAGACTTTTTGTTTAATTTCTGGGAGCTGTAGATGAGGTATAAATAACCACTGAGGAAGTGATGTGATAGAAACATAACAGCAGATCAACGATCTACCAAGTTGAAATTCTGCTTTTGATGAAACTATTAAAATCAGAAAAAATTATTGGCACAGTAGTTTCAATTTCTCAAACCTATACAGAGTTTAGAATTAAAAAGAAAATAATATGTAATTCAGTAAGAGGAGTAAATGCAAGAATGTATAAGAAAATCTCATCACATTGTCAAACTAGTCTGGTTTCATGTATTCTTTTGGACATCTGGTGGACCTGGGGCTTGATCATATTTTATGATAATTCAACATATGACACTTCTCATGCATTTGCCATATTCCCACTATATTATATTGCATTGCATGGCTCCTCTATCCCAGGTAAATCGCTCCACATCTTATTCCTGAAAATACCTCCCATTCTGGCTTGTGCCTAAAATTCCCCTACCTTTCATGTCACCCTTTTTGAAGTCATGCCCTTTCTTTAACTATCGCTTTAGACCAATCAGCCCCATTTGAGTCACCAGATGACCACAGCCACATAAGTGACACCAAGTTAATCCAGTATAAGAACTACACAACTGATCCTGACCCAAACTACTGATCCACAAAATCACGAGCAAATAAAATAGTGATTGAAGCCACTATGTATTGGGATGGCTTGCTATGTAGCAAAGGCTCACAGATACAGAGAAAAATATTGAATGATGAACAGGGAGAGTAGGAGAGAAAGTAGAATAGGGAAAGATTGTATGATCTTTGGCAGTACTAAGGGCCCACTTAAAAGTCATACTCATTAAGTATAAGTCAGTATGATTGGGATTTTCTCTAGTCAATTTAGTTGCATGAGTACAGGTGTGGTATAGGGGAGAAATGGATTTAATCAGGTTAAGATTTTTTTCCTAAGCAAGTACAACAAAGCAAGAGGGTCAGGTCAAGCGGAAATGTATACAAGAAAATGATTATCATCTTTTAGCACGGGGTCGAACCTGAGAAAATAGAGATCAAAGAGTTGAGATACAGTGAAAATGTTATTGGACCGATTGGCTGGATATCCCAGAGGAGTTCAAAGATTTTTGGCACCAAGATAATAGAGAGAGTGGATTAGAAAAAGAGGAGTGGTCAGAGTCTGATACATGAATTAGAGATTATGGAAAGACAATGGTTATCACAGATGACCAGATCTGTGATATGACTATAGCAAACGACTGGCTGAATAGATTGGAGGACAAGTTCATGGGAGGAGAAGAAACAAAAAAGTAAGAGGCCAGGTTGTGGAAGAATCATCTATGTGGATATTGATATCACCAGGAATTAGGATGGGGCTAACAGTGGAGGAGATTGCCATCAGCCAGGAGATAAGATAATTAAGAAATGTGAGAAGGGGGCCCCTCGATAACTATAACAAGAAGGGATAGTGGAGGGGCATAATATGATGACATTAGATTATAAATTGGAGGATTTAAGGGATGAGGAACAGGAGGAAGAATGGCCTGGAAATGTCAACAAGGAAGAAGGACACCTGCCTTACCTTCGGGCCCAGTGGTACTGCGTGGGGAGAAAAATGACAATGACTTGAGAGGACTGCAAGGGAAGTAGTATCCTTAGGGGAGTTCCAGATTGCAGTTAGAGCAAGAAGATAAGAGAATGTTGAGGAAACGTTGAGAATGTAGGAGATGGTGCTGATAATGGTCTATGAGCTCCAAACAGTTCCACACAGGGGAAGGAATTAAAAAGTTAGAGAAGGGTTAGAGAAGGGGACAGAAAAAGGAAAGTGCGCAGTTTTATGCAGATTGCAGTGTGAAGGATGAGGTGCATCCCAGGAAAGTGGGGCAGGGAAGTGGTTCTCGTGGAGACAAACATAAGCAGAGATAAAAGGCAATTTGAGATTAGATCATGTGGGTGCAAGACAGGCAGCGATGATGAGGCTGTCCATTTTGGAAGTTGGGGAATTTCCAGGGTACTCTTTTTCACATCTGTCTATGGAGACACGAAGGCCTGGGGAGGGTGGCAATGTTTTGTTAGTTGACTAGTCAAATGGGTAAATGCCACACTATATAACCTCACCATCGGTCCTTGGTTCTGTGTTAACACACATGAATTCCCTGGGAATGACTAGCTGATTAAGGTACGCTAGTATCTTAAACTTCAGGTGTTGCTGATGAACTTCCTTCTTCTAAATGTCTGATAAAAATGGTGAAAGTTTTTTAAGAGAGGCAAAAAGTACCAGAGCTGAGCCTGACATTCTTTCTCTGAGAGGAAGGGTGCAACCCTGCATCTCTTTGATGTTGCTCTAAAACACTTGGGCCAGCACCACCAGGACCTTTGATGTTCCTTTAGCAGTTCTGACATGCTAACGTCCAGACTCCTACTCTTCTGAAGCAGTAAATTGCAACAGCAGTCAAACTCTGGTATAAAAGGTAAAAGGACAGTAGACCTTATACAGAACCTTTTGATGCCACTTGCCTGATTAGAGAGAATGCTCTCTCTGCCTCTTCAAACACAAGATCATTAGTTTTCATTTTAATAGTCATCCCAAGTGTCTGTCACTGGGCACCCTCGCCATCCCAGTATTTCTCCAAGAAGGGATTTACAACCCACTCCTGACGCCCAGACCCGAAGCTACTGTTTCCTCCAAATGGCCTTTTACTTAAACATAAAAACTCCATTCTTGGCCTTAAGCTGTCCTCCATCCTTCACCTTTTATCATTTCACCTTGAGTCACACTCTTTCCCTTCATATCAGGCGAACTCTTTGTCCTCAGTTCCCACAGGCCGTAATCTGGAAGACTGTCTCATGTTTTCCCCTCCACATCTGTCAGGACAGTTCTTCCCCCTCTCTTAAGTTTCTGCTGAAATCTAACCAGCTTCCAGAGAATAATCTAGATCATGGCTTTTTGATCAATAGGACACTCTTTCTTTCACTTCTTTACCCTCTATTTTCCATATGCATCCACATACTTGAAGAATGAGTGGAGAAAAAAAAGCAAACTTTTTTTTTCTTTTTGGTATTAAAGTTGCTTTGTTTAATGTAGAGCTATAATATTATATATGTGAAATCCTCCTAGACAGAGCATACATTTCTGCCAACTTTCATGCCTTTATGAGTTGGCCCATAATGATGATGTTTATGATTAGGTTCTTCATCTTTCTGCCATCTTCAGGCCTCCATTTCTCTCCCTAACATCTTAGAAAAGTTAGACATTTTCCTTTTCTCCCAAATTTCTTTCTCTGAAGGTCACTCTTCCTTTGCTGTCATGAACAAATCAGATAGGTGAAGTGGGTTTTCCCGACTTGCTCAGAGGAAAGCAGCCCCCTTTTCTCCTTCCACAAACTCCTTCTTATAACATCTTATTTTCAGTAAGATGTAGATTAACAGGTAACAGTAAAACTCTAGTGTGAGTGTCTCTGCAAATATCAGAGGCTCCAGGGAATCTAAATAGTTCCAAGCCCTCACCCAAGGCTGTTGGGTCTGCTGTGAACTGTATCAGCAGGATTTCTGCCATCTTGTCATCATCGAGTTCCCATAAGCAAGCAACTCTTCTACACTGAAGGACTGTTGCACCTTGGATCATCCTTAACTGAAGAAGCTTCTCAAAGGCCCCTCCAGAGTGGAGACAGATCTCAAACACTTCAGGCCTCTTGTCTTCTTTTTTACCTTTTTTGGTAAATTCTTTTTTTCCCCCTTCAGTCTTCTTTTTCATCTTTTCCAATTAGGTCCCTCTTGGGAACTTACAGATGGAGAAGTGGAGGTCTTCTCTGATCAGAGGAAATTCTGTTTGTGAAGAAAAGATTCTTCCAGAACAAATTGTGAGAGAAGGTAGTTCGGCTGCTTGGTTGTGAAGCCCACAGCATGTCTTTACCAGAGGGACACCTGGTTATTCCCTTTCTAAGAACTGGCATGGGTTTTTTGCTCTTCATTGGTCCATGGTTTGATTGGCCCTGAGCCACTTTTTGATCTACTCTCCTAATGGGCAAGACTGAACTTGCCTGAGAAAACTTAATTTTTAAATAAAGTATAGTTGACATACAATATTATATTAGTTTCAGGTATACAACATAGTGATTCAATATTTATATTCTTTACAGTATTATCACCACAATAAGTCTATTGCATTTTCAAGATTACACTTAACCAGCCCCATGCTGCCTCCTCTTTTTGTTCTCATAAATAGCTATTCAATGAACTTCCAAAGGCTTCTTGGAACTCTCTGCATCCATGTCGATACTCCATGTATCCATATCTTCACTTTCCATTTACTCTTAGCTTATGAAATCAACCTCCTACCCATCCCCACCTTTCTTACTTCAACAGCCTCCTGGACCCAGTCCATTACAGGTATCGGACCCAACTGAAAGGTGGAGCAAGTAGTCAGGGATGCCCCTTTTTATGAAAACTACATATCTCTCCTTTCCAGATCACTGGAAAGAATGATTTCCTTAAGGCACTAAGGGCTAAGGCATCAAGGTCCTTGAAGAAAATAGGGTGATGACTCCCTTCATTGTGAGCTAGATATGCTCCTGAGAGAGTTTCCAGATTATCATCAAGATGGGCCACAAAGGTCTCAGTCAACAGAGCCATGACAGGAACCAACCAAACAAAAGCTAGCAAAAGAGTCATGAAACCTCTCTGGGCCAATTCATCTCTGAAGAACAGATTAGAAGATACTTGTAAGGGAAAATGTTTGTTTGCTGTTTATTTAAGAATATTGTGCAATAGAGAAGAAAAATAAGAAGAATAGATGAAACGAAGTGTAAATTATTCTCGTAAGACATATTAGACATGGATAAAGTGGGCAGAACATATGTGTTCCTAGGAATGAATGGATGAAGTAGACAACAGGTATTCATGACACTTGTAACATCCTTAGATCAACTACTGGTGACACCAGTTTTAGTCCCACATGTCCTCTGCCCTGTACATTAGGAATTCTTTCTCTTGGGTCTCTCTTACAGAGCAGGTGTATATTGGCTCTAGATATCTTCATCACTGGCCCATACAAAGTGGAAAAGGCGAAAGCATCAGAGAGAATGGACATGTGAATATTGCATGACAGGATTCAGGCTGCATGATCCTTCTATCCTGCGCGCGCTCTCTCTCTCTCTCTCTCTCTCTCTCTCTCTCTCTCTCTGTCTATCTCTCTCTCTATCTCTCTGTTTATCTCTCTCTTTCCTTCAGTCTCATTGTTATAAATCATTCAATAAAAATGAGATTTGAGCATATCAGTTTGGTCTGAGCCTTTCGGTCTGTGACTTCTTGTATATCCTGCCTGGTGATGCATTTGAAATCTACAAAATCATCAAGGTAATTTCCCATCAAGACATGGAGTGATAACAAAAGGTAAAAGAAGCTAAGTGCTTTGATCAACAAGAGGAAAAGAAACTGATGGAGATACCTGTAGGCTGAGCTATAAGTTGAGCTCTTTTAACTTCTAAGCAGCAAGAAAACAGACGTAGCCCGAGGACCCAAGTTTCACCTCCCAAATACCATCAGAGGCCCAGAGATACAAAGGACACACCAACCCAAGGGACAGGAACCATCCTTTTTGGGGGGCAGAGGATCCATCCCAAGTTACCAACTCTTTCATTTTCTTCAGTGCTTGAGACAGAAAGTCTAGGTACAAAAACACAAAAGTGAGTACCTGCAGGGCTCAGTAGGTAATTTAAATCAATAAAGAGGCACATTTGGGCCCCTGAGCTAAGTTGCTTGAATGGCCTGTACTGTGGAGAATTGGAGAATGTGATTGCTTTAAAGTGGCAGCTGAAAATCAGCTCTGTATGAAGGTTCCCATGGGAACAGGGCCCGGCGTGGCCAGATAGTCAATATTTTTAAAAGAAACTGGAAATATTGAACTTTATGAGAATTTTTCCAGTTAAAAACTCACTAGTTGTTCAAGATCTTAGTTTCTAAATAACATTATTTATCCAATAGAAAATAGAAGTGTTACCATTGCGGTGATCGGAGTTCCGGTAACACAGAAACCTTTAGGTCCTTATCACTGATGAGGAAATGAATTTCAACTCAGTGAATATAAGAAATATTTGTTTATTAAAAGCACATTATGAGGTAGAAGATGGGTCAAGTCTCAAACTGGCTAACCATATAGAAATGAGGTTACATATCCCTGGGCGGAAGTGGGTAGGCACGGGTTACAGCCAGGGAAGATAGAGAGCTGTAATCCTGGGGGAGAAAGTGGTCTGTGTTATATTAGGGTGGTTACAAAGGCGTTCTTAGGAGATTGGCAAGTGAGGTCATTTTGATTGACATTTGGCTGCTATATAACATTGCCTACTGCGCATGTGTTTACGCAGAATTTAGTCTGTTATAATTAGATTCATGAACTTCTAGGCATAAACATAGTATTCTAATGAAGCTTAAATTGTGGGGAAATTAAGGTAGTACCTTCTGCACAGGCGTCTGTAGCCAGATTAGGCCAGCTTAAATTATGACCCTCCTGTCCTTTGTCTCTGGAGATGCAGGAGGGATTCTTCATCTACCAATGGGGTGCTCTTTGGGTGGTCTCTAGGCTGGACCTCTATTCCTTTGTTCCCCTTGTTGCTCATGTCTGACAAACTAACTAATATTAGGCATCAGGGCTTCTTGGAGAAGTGGCTGATTCTAGGGCCAGGGCAGAGAAAATATATCACGAGCTTAGAGAATCTTATAGTGCTAGAAAGTGAGCACACAGACATAGACACACACACACACACACACACACACAAGTGATGGGAGTATGTCAAAGGGACACAAGAGCCAAGTGAAAGAGTTTCCAATAGCCAAATCTGGAACAATTTGAGAAAAAAAAAATTAAATAACGTAGTATTGGATTACAATCCAAAGTAGTAAGTAAATGTCCATGAGTCCGTACTGATATGAATGAATGACTGAATAAATAAATAAATGAGAGAGAAGGTACAAGTTTTCCTTTAAGAAGAATTCCAAATACTACAGGTAGATATTCTCCCCATTCAGGAGGTGAAACTTAATTCTTCCTCCCTACCCCTCGAAGGTGAATTGGACTTAGTGACTTGCTTCTAAAGAGAATGAAAAGGGAAAAATAGTAACTTTGCAGTGAAGAAACATGGCAGACCCCATCTCAACCAAGTGATCAAAGTCAACATCACCAGTAGTAAGTCATGTGGAGAGCATGTACCCTTTGATATGATGTGATGAGAAGAACACTTCACCTGTATGGTATTCTTCCACAAGACCCAAGACTACAGTTGAGAAACACAACTGACAAATTCAAATTGAAAAACATTCTATAAAATACAAGACCAATAATATTCTTTAAAATTCTCAAAGTCATGAAAAGCAAGGAAAGATTGATAGAGAAAAGACCAAAGAGACATGACATTAAATGCAATGTGGTATCCTGGACTGGAACCTGGAACAGAAAAAGAACATCAGTGCAAAAACTGGTGCGATCTGAATACAGTGAGGAGTTTAGTTAGTTAATACTAATGCGTCACTTTTATTTTTAATTTCTTATTTTTGACACGTGGTTATGTGAGATATTAACGTTAGAGGAAACTGGGTGAAAGATAAACGAACTCTCTGTATTATCTTTGCAACATTTCTATAGATTTATTTTATTTCAAAATAAAAAAATACTTAAAAAATCATTATTTCAAACAAAACACATTTGCAGAAGAACCTGGCCTGGGGCCATCTATTGAATTCTCTGATTTTGAAGGAAAATAAATGTTCTAAATCAGAGATTGCAATAAGCCACGACTCCTTAACTCAAAGACCAATCTTCCATATGTTTATATTTTTAAGAGAAGCTAGAAATATTTATAACCCTTCCCCTCCTTTTAACAAAGGTTCTCATCTCAATTTCAAAGATGTTAAAATGTGAAAAAAATTTGCCTCTTAAAGTCAGTGAAATGAGATGGAAGGGACATTCATGGCAGCCTGAACTGTTTTCCTCCATACTTGTTTTACACTTGGGAGGGAAAACCTATCTTGTAAAAGTCACTGCTTTTCTGGTCTTTGTTACTGTTAACCAGACCTGCTCCAAACTGATACATAATTCTTAAAAATATGTTGATTCAGTATTTTTTTGCTTTGTCACTGTAACTTACTCCACTCTTACATCCTCCTTGACTGATTGATCAAGGCATACATTTCCTTTACCTTTTAGATGTCCTAAAACTGCTAATTTCCCTCATTTTACCCTTCGCTTCAGCTTTCTTGAAGCAAATTCTCCATCAATATTGCTCTGAAGCTGAACTCAGGACTACAAAAAACGATTTGTAAGAAAAATTTTTATTATTTTAAAATCTAAAGCCTAGTATCACTTCTGAGATTAGCAATAATGCCTTCCTCTACTGAATACTTGATTAGATATATCTCTTGGGCTTGTGAAAAGAAACTGGAATTGCTAGCGAATGAAAAAAAAATTAAAGGAGAATTTAAAAATTAGAAATGTAGAACAAATTTCAAGGGTAGAGAAGATTCAGGAGAAATTAATGGGTGCTTTGTACTGCTTGTCACACATTTCTGAGAGAAAAAAAATACTTTTCGTTTTTCTGGAAAATGAAGTACAAGTTGTCAGTGACAACCATCTATTAAGAAATTTCCTTTTGTGATAGAGTGAGGATTTTTTTCCCCAGAGGTAAATTATTCAACACAGTTAATTTGAATCCGTGTTTGAGCCTGAGATGAAGTTATCAATTTTATCATTTTCCCTCAGTCTGTCCTGATATTATCATTGCCTGAGATTCCGGTACCCATAGCAACAGCCGCTATTTCAGACATCACTCTCGCAAGCAACAGAGCACGGCCAATGACTGACAATCATCCAGCTGCTGTCTCAGGGGAGTACTTTCCAGGGCTGGAAGACCAGGTCACAACTGACGTTTATGTATTGAAAGGTTAACAAGGAGGTGGGGAGGGCGAGTATGAGGACAGTGGCACACCCACAAGTTTGCTCAGCCCTTTTGAGAAGTTTATGGCAGGGGAGGGTGGGAAAATGAGGAGACTTACAAGGATACACAAAGTCAAGACATTGGGAAGTGCAACGGGGCCAACTTCATTAGTATGAATGTTTCTCACTTTTTTCCACCTCTGCCCTACGTGTTTAAAAGGCTGTTTGTAGACTTCCAAACTGAACCGAAAGGAGGGGATTTAGAACATTTACTTTTGTCTTACAGAAGAACAAGGAGAATAGAAACAATTGAGCTGCCACTGTATCTTGACTTCCCTGGCAGGGATTCTTAAAGAAAAGCTGCAAAATGTAATACTACAAGTAGTGGCTTGTAAGAGACATTGGAATGTAATCACAAGTCTCTTTGAGTCTTGCAGGTGAGGAAATCCTTTTTCTAGGTAAAAAAAAAAAAAAAAAAAAGAAGATGTAGGTCTAAGACTTCTCTGAATTATTCCAGGGAGTCCTTCTAGGGAGTCCTTCCAAATCACAGGAAAGGGAAAGATGGGCTAAAGAGGGGGCCCAGAGGCCAAGACAGAACCAAACTGGAGTCATCTTTAGATCCTAGTGGAGAGACCACAACAGGCAATGATTCAGTATACAGATTACAGTACCTTGTGCATGGCAAAAATACAGGGTTTCTCTGTCCAAGTGAGCTGAATTTGCAGGGAGAACACGTGTGTTTTGCAGCCATGCCCTTTACCTAGTGTGCCTAAAGAGAAGCCACTGACCATGAAGGTATCTGCTTGGATGGTGGACTCTCTGGGGATTTCCAGTCCCGAAGTCTTACAGGTATTCAGTGCCAACTCAGGTAATTGTTGCCTGTGTGGGAGAGCCTGAACAGAGGGATTCACGTGTGGAGGTGTGGACTGCCTTCCTGTGAGGTGCTCTGCTACCTCTTATACATTCTGTTGTTAATTCTGAAGACTTCTTTCATATGAGAAGCATTTTGGCAGAGGTTCAGAGGCCATCCCCACCCTAGGCTGGAAGGCACACCTGTAATTAGGAGAGAGACTACAGTGATCAGGGTAGTCTTAAAGAGTGTTGGGGATTTCTCTCCCTTTTGGAGCTGGCTCTCTGGCTGGATTCCCGGTCTACCCACCCAATCTTGCTTAACCCATTGATACACCTGCAAGCAAATGGGAAAGAAAGAAAGAAAGAAAGAAAGAAAGAAAGAAAGAAAGAAAGAAAGAAAGAAAGAAGGAAGGAAGGAAGGAAGGAAGGAAGGAAGGAAGGAAGGAAGGAAGGAAGGAAGAAACATGGCATCAGAAGATCTACATTCATGTCCATATTCCATAACTTCTTATCTGTGTGGCCTCCCTTTTTCTCACTGGTAAAGACATGGTTATAACACCTGCACTTCTTACTTCCTGAGAGTCTTTTAAAAATAAAATATAATAGTATAAATAAAAGGACTTGCACTCACAGAGTGCCATTATTATTATTTTTGTTTATCAACCCCTTGGCTATGGGGAAGCCAGGCTAAGTTTCATTTCCCATTATCACTCTTGCCCAGGGTGAGCTTGACAAAGGGGTACTTTGCCAGGCTGGCTTCCAGTGCCCCAGCTTGTTACTGAGAACCAACATACATTAACATTAGTGTAACTTAATGAACTAAAATGTTTCTGATAAAATTGAAGACCCCCTTTATTTTAATCGTTGCCAGATCCAATTCCCTTCATTTCTTTCCCAGGGATAACTGTTAGGATGAATTCCAGACTATGTGTTTTTTTAATATACTTTTATCATGCACATGCACCCACAGACACCAGGGCACCAGACCACCCACCTCATCCCACCCCCACATACCACATTGTCTTAAAAGGATGATCGATGTTGTGTGTTCCAGGGTCCCACGCAATACCTTCTCCCTCCGTCCACGGAGATCGTGAGCCGCCTGGGGATGGATGGGGCACGGGTCGGCGGCACGGACGCTTGCTTGGATACCTGCTGAAAGCTTAAAAGGTGAGGGTTCTGCACACACCAATCCACCAGAGACCATTGTTTATTTAGGAACCAATAACTTTATTGGAAGAAGAAAAAAAAAAAAGTGAACGTTCTGCAAGGGCAATACTGCAATATGCATGCTCGGCATGGCAACCAGGGAAGTCACCTTATGGGGAAGGCAGTCCGGGCTCAGTTCTTGTCGCTGTCGTCCAGGGTGAGCTTGTCAAAGAGGTACGCTGCCAGGACAGCTTCCGAGGACTTCGGTGTGTGCAGGTTGGTGAGATGGTGTACCAACTCGTTGATAGACTTCTCCTGCTCATGCAGGTAGTGATGCTCCAGGAAATCGCATAAGTGGGCGTCTTTCTTTCAGTGCCCAACTGGTACAGATCGAGCAGGCTCTGGTTCACACTCATCTCCAGGTGCAAGGCGCACTCTATGGCTCCCAGGCAACTGTCCCAGTGGTTGAGGTCAGGCCTGCTGATGTCACGCAGATGGATGTGGCCCCCGCGCTGGTTCTGCAGCCACATCAGCCTCTCGACGAACTCCCTCTTCTCGCTCGACTTACGCAGAAAGAACTGGGCCAAGTGCTTCAAGGCCATGTCATCGCGGTTGAAATAAGAGTACATGGACAGGTACATATAGGAGGCGTAGAGCTCCATGTTGATCTGGTTGTTGATGGTGGCCTCGCAGTGGGGGTGGTAGTTATGGCACATTTGTGATGGCAGCGGGGTCGCCATGGCTGGCGGCGTCGGAGCAGAGGCTGCGAGCAGGAAGTGGCGAGGGACTAAGGCGCCGGCGCGGGCCTCAGAGCGTCCCCTGGGTGGACGACCAGGGCAACTGCAGACTGTGTGCTCCAAATTAGGCTGCAGGCTGTTGGCAGCAGGCTCTGAAATGGAACAGGAAAATAGGGCCTGTGGAATGGAACAGGAAAAGGGTGGGTGGGGTGCAGAGGAGTGAGGACCCACTACAGAAGCACATGGGGGTGTGTGGGGGAGTTGAGAGGTGGGTTCCGAATGCAGAGTGCAGGGAGGCGAGGCGCGGTGTTCCAGGTTCGGTCAGAGCCTGGGTGAGGCAGGAAACCTGGAGCCAGTCTGTGCAGAGTATGTGGAGAACATTAAAAAAAAAAAATACAACGGCTCTGTTGAGATATAATTTATATACTATAAAATTCACCTTTTGCAAGTGAACATTTCCATGGTTTTTAGTATATTCATGGACTTGTGCAATACCACAATCTAGTCTCAGAACACTTTCATCACTCCAAAATAAAATTCTCTACTTATGAGCAGTCACTTCCCATTCTACCTCCCCCATCCCACTCCCACCCCAGGCAGGACAACCACTAATCTACTTTCCATCTCTATATATTTGCCTATTCTGGACATTTCAAATATATGGAATCATCAAATATGTGGCCTTTTGTGTCTGACTTCTTTTACTTAGCATGATGTTTTTGATATTCATCCTTTTTATTGCTGAATAATATTCCATTACATGGATATACCACATTTTATTTATCTTTTCATCAGTTGATGAATATTTGGGTTGTTTTTTTTTTGTGGTTATTATGAATGTTGAAATAAACATTTATGTATAGGTTTTCATGTGGATACATGTTTTTGAGTCTTGGGTATATACATAGAAGTGGAATTGCTGGGTCATATGATAACTTTATTTTTAATATTTTGAGTAACTGCCAGATGTTTTCCAAAGTGGCTGCACCATTTTCAGTCCCACCAGCAGTGTGTGAAGGTTCCAACACTGCTACTGTCTGTTTTTTTGGGTTTTTTTTTTTTTTAAGTTTAGTCATCTTAAGTGGCTGTAAGGTAGTATCACATTGTGATTTTGATGTGCATTTCCCTAATGACTAATGATGTGCTTACTGGCCATTTATATATCTTCTTTGGAAAAATGTCTATTCAAATCCTTTGTCTATTTTAAGTAGAATTGTCTGTCTTTTGATTATTGAGTTCTAAGTGTTCTGTGTATATTCTATACACAAGCGCCTTATTACATATATGATTTGCAAATATTTTCTCCCATGCTGGGGGTTGTCTTTCCACTTTCTTAATGGTGTCCTTTGAAGTATAAAAGTTCTTAATTATGATAAAGTTCAACTTATCTAGTTTTTATTTTGTCACTTGCACTTTTGGTGTCATGTCCAAGAAACAATTGCTTAATTCAAGGTCACAAAGATATATACCTAGGTTTTCTACTAAGAATTTTATAGTTTTGTCTATGGCCATGCTACCCTGAACAAGCTCAATCCTGTCTGATCTTGGAAGCTAAGCAGGGTCAAGCCTGGTTAGTACTTAGATGGGAGACCACCTAGGAAGACCAGGTGCTGTAGGCATAAAAAATAAAAAAATAAGGGATTGTAAACTGACAAAGTCCTTGCAATCTGTGAGGTCAACCAAGGGTTGCCTCACCTAAAAAAAAAAAAAAAAAGAATTTTATAGTTTCAGCTCTTACATTTAGGTCTCTGATTGATTTTGAGTTAATTTTTGTATATGAATGTGAGGTAGGGATCCAACTTCATTCTTTTGCATGTGGCTCTCCAGATATCTCAGCACCATTTGTTGAGAAAACTATTTTTTCTCCATTGGATGGTCTTGGCATACTTGGTGAAAATCAATTGACCATAGGTATATGGGCTCATTTCTGGACTCCCAATTCTATTCTGTAAATCTATATATCTAAGCTTATGCTAGTATGACACTTTCTTGATTACTGTAGCTTTGTAGTAAGTTCTGAAATAGGGAAGTATGAGTTATCCAACATTATTCTTCTTTTTCAAGGTTGTTTTGACTATTCTGGGCCCCTTGTATTTCCATATGAATTTTAGGATAAGTTTTCAAATTTCTTCCAAAAAAGCCAGCTGGCTATTCATAGAGATTGCATTGAATCTGTAGATAATTTAGGGGAGTATTGATATCTTAACAATATTAAGTCTTTTGATCCATAAAAATGGGATGTCTTTCAATTTATTTAGGCCTAGGACCTCGTAAAATATAGATTCTGATTTAGACTGAGGCCAAAAATCTGAATTTCTAAACAAGCTCTCAGGCAATGCCAGACCACACTCTGAGTAACAATGCTTTAAAAGGGAGAAGTCTTTCATCCTCTGTTGTCTTAGTCCATCTAGGCTGCTATAACAAAGCACTATAGACTGAGTGGCTTATGAATAACAGAAATTTATTTCTCACATTTGTAGAGTCTGGAAGCCCAAGATCAGGGTGCCAGCATGGTTGGGTTCAGGAGAGAACTCTTTTATGTTTTCTAGATGGACTTCTTCTCACTGTGTCCTTACATGGCCAAAGGGGTGAGGGAGCTCTCCAGAGTCTCTTTTATAGGGACACTAATCGCATTCATGAAGGCTCTACTCTCATGACTTAATCACTTCCCAAAGACCTCACTTCCAGATACCAGCACATCGGGGATTAAGATTTCAACCTATGAATTTTTTTTTTTTTTGGTGTGAGGGAGACACACACATTTCATCTATAGCATTTATCGAGGTTCGTAGTTAAGAAGGACGCATATATATTGGTCTCTACAAGCAGAAATGCCTGTTCCCACCTCACAGACAGTGCTTCCAATAGTTACAATAGATGTGGGTTCCTATGAGAAAAGGGAGAGGCCTTCCTCCTATCAGGAAAAGTTATGAAAGACTTCAAATCTGGCGAAGAAAAAGTTTACTGGGTATCCTCTTTAGAGTACTCTTCGTGGTTATCTCTACCTTTCACTGATTTGGGGCTATTTTATAACTCTGTAAATTATGGAAAACAAATAATGCAAATGATTCTTGTCTACAGAAATGCAAATAAATTGTGTCTGGTGGAATACAACTTATTTTGGACTCATTTTTGCATCTAGTTGTGTACTCATCTCCATATTCCTTATTGCCTGCCTATATATGTATGGCCCTTTGAATTCTCCTTTGAATCATGTGCAATATCTTACTGGTTTCCTTATTAATTAATGAGTGAAATGAAATTTTTGAAATGTATTTATTTTATATTTACATGAGAGTCATGATTTTACTTTATTTTTCTTTAATTATCCTCTAATACTCCTCATTCTCATCCCAGCCCCACTAGGAACACACTCAAATCCCACAGCGGTTGACTTAGTGCATCACGCACTTGCATGGGCTGCTCAGCAGAGATATAATTCGAGAGAAGCATTTAGGATGTAAAGGCATAGAATTCCTGGACTGGACTGAAAGGATAGCATCTCTGAGAAGGCATCAAGGGTACCAATGCAGGGAACCAATGCAAACCAGAGGAGGAAGGGGGCATTTAGAGAGCAGGTCACAGGAAGGACCTTATCTGCAGAACACTGTGGGGCTGAGGCTGGCCCAGTGCACACTAGAGAGGGTAGAGAACTAGGCACAACCAGTGAAGTCTCGTAGAAAATTAGGAGTAACTGAGAACCAAGAGAGTGGTGAGAGCTTCCAGGCAGGAAAAGTAGCAGAGATTTGAGGAGTGGAGGGTTGACTGATTCACAGGGTAATCTGACAGGCTGAGATGCATGATCTGGGTACAATTAACCCTGGAGAGAGGTAAGAACATGAGCTTTTGGAGCCAGGAGAAAGGACTCCTTCATCAGCATTTTTGTGCTCCCTGACTCATACCACTGAAAAGGCTATTGGGACCCACAGACACTGAGGGTGTGGATTATTCAGAAATGGGTCATGGGCTCTATTTTCCAGAGACACTTCGTTCCAGCTGATGATTGGAGGTAGAAAAGCTCTAATGCATTCTGGTTGGCTCCACCAAAGGGCATTTTTTTAGCACAAAGGCCATAGGAGAGTTTTGCTGTGGCTCCTGCTTGTTTAGGTATTAATGAGACATGTCCAACACCCACATGGGTTATATTCTGAAGAGGAGAATGCTCCTTCTAGGCTCCTCCTCCTCACTGTTCTGCTTGGGAGGAGAAAAAGAGAATCGCTAACTTGAGGGCCAAAGAAAGGCTTCTAAATGAACATGTCCATTGTGTGTACTGGTGGGTATAAGTCGATGACTGATATTAGTTCAGTTAAATATAAATTTTCTCTAAAGTTGCAACTTTTCAGTTTTATTCAATGTGTTGGGTATCTTCCATTTGCCTGTTTAGTATTGTTCTCTGCCCTTCTTCATCTTACTCTGAGCCCTGGGAGGCTGATCTATATGGACTGCGTCCATGGTCCCCTGTGCCCTCTGGCTTCTGGTTGGTTTCAGCCAATGGGAGGCACTGTCAGGAGATGGGAGGGCAGGAGGGGAGTGAGGTCGGCATATTTATTGTCTTGGCTCCTCAACTTTTGCAGAGCGTTTTGTACGGTACTGCCTAATAGTCTTATTAATGTAGATAAGGGATTATAGATGCTGACTAATTAGACACCTTTGAATTATTTGAGCCTAGGCAGGAAAGCATAACTCTTATTTGCAGAGAGCCAAAAGTGGATTTTAAAAGTTTTCTTTTCTAGTTATCATTTCTAAATAGAGGATGAATTCTTTTATTATGTGACATTCAATTCCATCATAGAGAACACTAGGTAGAATAGGATAGGGTAAGCTATGCTACAGTAGCAAACAAAACTTAAAAATCTCAATGGCTGAAGACAAGATGTATTTCTTGCTCACATCACAGTCTGAAGCAGGTGAAGTGAATCTTTCACGGCTCTTCAGCAATGGTTAACTTGTAGATGCAGGCTCAATTCCATCCTGCAGTTCTGCTATCTCAGAATGGTTCACTTCTAACTGCACAGAAGAGAAAGTGGAAGCATGGGAACCTCCCACTTACTCTTTATTGCCTTGGACCAGAAGTCATATGTACTTTAGCCCAAAGCAACTTCAACAGAGGCTAGGAAATGTAGAAGAGAACATGTGATATTCAGTGAGCAATGTAATCTCTGCCATGTTTGTTTTATCCATTTCTCCTAATTATTTTTTTTTAAATATTTAGAACTCACATTTTTGACCATTGTTATTTGCTTACTTACTTATTAGAGTGTACTTATAGCGAGGATTCTCTTGAAAAAAAATTACAATTATGTGTGTGTCTGTGTGTGTGTGCGCATGTGTGCATACTAAATAATGCAACTTGTGTGGTCCCATCTCCACATAAGTGCTTCTGGTATTCCACCACAGTCATATTTCTCTCCCATCCCAGACTCAGATCCAACCTTGTTTCACACTAGAATCTCTTCTGTCTGAAGTGAGCACAGTCTCCTCTGAAGATCTATAGGGATTAGTGCCCACACAATTAGCATGGCAGTGAGTCATGGACCACCAATGATAGCTTGTCTGTAATTGCGTTGAACTATTTATCATCTTCTTTTCTGTTGTGTCCCTTTGGTGCTATGTTGTCCCTGAATTGTAAGCTATTGGAGGGCAAACACCCTTTCTTTTCCCCCACAGCACCCAGTAAGATAGAAAGCACAGAATAGGTGCTCAAAAACTTTAGTCAGATTTAATGTGATTTAATTGGATGGATAGAGTCAGCAAACATGTATTAAGCATCTAAGTACCATGTTCTAGGATCTGTGCTAAGAACCGTGGGTGAAGAGATAATTAAAACACAGTGGCTAGCCTCCGAATTTTCTGGATAAACCGAACACAAACCAACAGGGTATAGTGTCTAGTCTCCAGAGATGGCCCCAATAATTCCTTGCCTCCCTGTTTGAGCATGCTGTGCCTCATTTAAAGAGTTGACACTTATTTTTCCCACCCAGTGACTGCCTTGATCAACAGAATGTGTTAGAAGTGACATTCTGCTTAAGAGGATGGCCTGGATTTTCTTCCTTCCAATCAGAAGTTTCACTCTTAGAACACTCTCCCTCTGAATCCAGCCACCAGTGACACAGTGAGAAGAGCAAACCACACGAAGGAGGGAAAAGAGGCCACATTCTCAGATAACAGCCACCACAAACTGCCAGCCATATGAGTGAGCCATTTGAGAATGCAGCCCCAGTTGATGTCACAAAGAGCAGAATAACTACTGAGCTGAACCAGCTCATACACAGAATTATGACCAGTAATAAAAATGGTGGTTGTTTTAAACCACATGTTTTTGGGAAAAGGGGGTCGATTTGCAGAAAAAGCTTGCTAAAACACGGTGTCAGAAAGTTTTACCAGTACAGAGGATCCACAAAGGAAGGAAGAAAATGGAGGAAGCTCAGGGATGCCCTCAGAGAAGTGACATTGGAGCTGGTGAGTAGAAATTCCTCTGGCAGAACCTGAAGGGAAGGGCTTTCCAGTTAGTGATCCCACATGAGCAAAAGCATGGAGATGTGACACTATGTAGCATGTACAGAGAAGTACAAGCAGTTCGTAATGGATGAGGTGTGAATGTAAGGGGAAGCTATAGACATTTTGAGAGAAATCTGAAAATCCAGGGGCCCAGCTTTGAGATTTACTCTCTATCCAATGGGGCACTTGGGACTTTTCAAAACAGAGGCATGTCAAAATCAGACCTTTGTCTCCAGCAGATTACTTTGGCCTGAGTGAGAGGCAGACTAGCTGAGCATGAGACTATAGGGAACGAGAATAGCCAGAAGACTTCTGTAATTACACAGGGGGAGATGATGAGGCATGGAGTGGGGTAGTGGCAAGGGATATGGAGAAGGAGGTTGGGGTACGTATGTCATTGAGGTGGAAAATCAATGGGATTAGAAGACGGATGTGGGTAACGAGGGAAAGAGGAATCTAGGACTCCGAAATTCAAGCTTTGATTCACTGTTCTTGAGACTGGCAATGCAGGAGGCCAAGCAGATAGGGGGAGAAGGTGATGACCCGGGTTTTCATTGAGCCCTATGGGTTCTGGGACATTCAAGAAAAGAAACCCTGTAGGAGGATGACTACAGGATTCAGAACTCAGAGGAAAGGGCTTAATTAACATAATAGTTTTTTTTAAAAAAAGGTGTCCAGGACCTGTGCTGAAATGAAGCTCCTTTGTGGGTATTTATTCTGTTATAAAGTAGTAATACTTTCAGGAAAAGTATGTCTGAAAGATAGCATGTTAGTTGGCAGGACCCTGGAGAGATGATACAACCAGTAAGAGGAGTGTTAGGACTTATTTTTCCATTAGTGATAATGGTTTGTGGAGAGCTATAGACATGCTTATCCAAGCTCCTTTGTGGCTAATTTGGCAGAATTTGTCTTGAGACCACAAATGTGGGTGTAGTTTGTGGCCATGAAGCATTTTCTCTGTGTGAAGCTCACCAGCCCATCTGGGCTTGAGCTCAGTCTTGGCTTTATTAGGCCTACTCTCCAAGCACCTGAGCAATCACCCTGCATAAGCTACAGGATATGGCAATCATCCTAATTATAGTTAGTGTCTAAAGGTTTGCAGCTAGGGGAAGTTGATTTGATTTCCTGGAAAAGTTCTGAAAGCACATCACAGTTTGGTGATTGCAAAGAATCCAACTTTGTACCACATCGTACTTAACTAGGTGACTGTTTTGAAGACAAATGGAACACTTTTAGATAGGTATCGACAGCACCATAATCAAGAGTATTACAGGCTTTCTGTGTTTATGTCAACAGCGCTTACACCCATCACTATGTACATGGAGAGCTTGATTGGACCCCAGCAGGTAATTTGTGGCAGATACGTACGCAGTTTATAAACAGAGTTTTATTACTTTTTTAACGGGCCCTGAGAAGAGTAGAATGGGCAATTGATCCAAATCCTGACCAGCTTGTTTTCCCCCTTATTTTCTGTTTATGTACAATCATCCTACTCTGAGACAATCCTTGATTATGTTGTTACCTTGCTCATTTTTTTTTTCTTCTGGCCATGCCTATCACATACAGGAATATCTGTACATTCACTTAATTTGATTACTTAATATGATTTATTTTCCCAAATGTCAGGGCTTACTTATGAATCAAAACCAAAGTGTTATTAGAGTTGGAGCCTCTAGGTCATAGAAAGCTCGGACCCAGTGGTGGAGTCTGCCTATGTGCCTCTTTCCAGTCTAGGACAGGTGTGTCATCAGTCAGAATGGACTGCAGACTACCACAGTATTAAACAACCCCCTCAAATCTCAGTGTCTTAACACAAGAATTGCTTAATTCTTGCTCAGGGCCAGCGAGGCAAGCGAAGGGCATAGGGCACGAAATTTAAGGATGTATGTACTCTCAGGGTCACAAAAGCACAGGGTCTTGCTCTACCTAGATAGCCATTATGTATCCATAAGATGTCACAAAGGGATCTACCCTGATAGAGGCCTCATCTCAACACATACTTCCATGATCACCGGAGCACTGGGATAGAAACACGGCAAATTGCATACTGGCTCTTCAAGCTTCCTGTTTACATTTCATTAGCCAAAGAAAATCACATGCTCTGACTTCAAAGGGGACAGAGAAATGCCACCTCACCATGTGCCTGGAAAGTGAAGAGCTGAAAGTATTTGGTGAAGACTCTGAATGGTTTCCGTAGTTCTAGTTCCTAAGTTCTCTGGCACAGAGGTCACTGGCACACTGAGTCCATAGCGCTGTGCCCATAGCTCTCACATCTTGCAACCTGGAGGTTTAATGAATTCTGGGGACAGGTAGCTGGTGGATTGTGACTGCTTCTGTGTTTACAGGAAGGCCCATTCGGTGGGTAGGCTGTGTTTTTTAGTATCATCTGCTCAGTCGAGGAAGGCTTTTGCAATGTGCCAGGACAACAACATCCCCGAAGCATAGCCTTCATCTTCCTAGTGTGCTGTATGCCTCAGCTCTAGTTTCCTAGACCTGTCAAATCTCAGCTGAAGAAAGAGCACTGTTCCTCTTTCTTCACCTCTTAATTTCTCTCCTGCTATCTCTTTTCCATTACTTATTATTTAACTCCAGGAAGCTTTGGGATATATTCTGCAAAGGAGATGTTATCCTAAATAAAGTTGCTCTGTGTCACCACTTGGGGGAAGTGAAGAAGCTTAGTCAATGCACGTTATTTATTATTAGCTGTGTGCTCCAGGAATAGTTGAACAAAAAGGACAAAATATAAAATAAAGAGAAAAGATCAAAGCAATAGACTTTTGCCTTTGATTATTATTATTACTTTTTTATTCTTCTTTAGAAGTAAATGAAAACACAGTTTTGAAGTAAATAAAAAAGTCTTGTATGTTGTAGAAAACCTTTTTCAAGGAAGTTTAGATTTTTTTTCACACTTAAGCAGTTCTCATTAAATATCCTCTGACACACATTTTAGAGATGAGGCTCTAAGAGCACTGGCTGCTTAAGAGACTTAGTTAAAGTCGTGAGGTGAATCACTGTAGTTTGAGGATTACAGTTTTTTGGGGTTTCCAGCTTAGCCTTTAACGTTTCCTGTAGCAATAAACTCATGGGTTTAATTTTTACAGGGAATTTGAACTTAATTTTTGGTATTATAAATAATACTCTGAAACTGAGATTTCAGTCAGGTTTTACCTGGGTATTTATCAGGTACTTGTCACATATTTGGTTGAATATTTGTATGGAGATTTGGGGGAGAAGAGAGAGTTAAAGATGGAAGATATCCCAGGTCTACTGAATATGGTATAATATCAACTTTCCACAAAGCCTTTTGTTTATGAAATGTCAAGTCCATGCTGACCCAGAGTGAGTGGCAGTTGAGTGTGGCTGCAGATCTGGATCCACGTCTGGGTTGAATGGGAAGTGTTTGTGCACACATTTACTTCACTTTCAACTTCCTGGCTCCCTGGATTTTGAAGGCCATGGTTCAGTATATCATCAGTGAGACACCATCTTAGTTTTAGAATGGTTAAAACACAATGCCAAGTATTGGTAAAGATATAAAATGGTACAACCACTTTGGAAAACAGTATGGCAGTTTCCTATAAAGTAAAATGTGGATACATCCTATGACCGAGAAATTCTACTCCTAAAAATGTAGAATGAGAAATCGAACACATGTACACTAAAAGAACTGTAAAAGGATGTTCATGGCAGCTTCATTCATAATAGCCCCATACTGGAAATAACCCAAATGACCATCAACAGATGAATGAAAAATAAATTATGCTATATTCATACAATTAAATAATACTCAACAATAAAAAGGAATGAATCACTGATACACTTAACAACATATATGAATCTCTGACATTACGTTAAGTGAAAGAAGCCTAAGGCACTCTCACAAAATATTATATATTTCCACTTATATGAAGTTCAAGAACTGGCCAAACAAAGCTATGACAATAAAACTCGGAAAGTGGTTGCCTCTGGCAGGGGATTGACTGCAAAGGGAAGCAAGAGAACTTTCTGGGGTGATGGAAATATTCATAACTTGATTGGGATGGTAGTTACAATGGTGTTAAAGTTCATCGAGCTGTATATTTTGATTCTGTGTTTTTATGGTATGTAAATTATATTTTGATTTTTAAAAATACCAAATAAATTTAAGGTATCAGATTTACAGGACCCCTGATCTAACTTATACTTTCCCAATGTTCTTATTTATTTTCCTCAGGGAATATCGAGTAAATATGTCCTCTCTCATGGTCCGCTGATTCAGAGGAAATCAATTCAGAGTGTACCAACTTTACTTTCTTCAAAAGAGAATATAAGAGCTACACTAGGGTCTGAATCACCACATGAAGCTGGTCAGCCTTTGCTTAGCTTATCTCCTGTTAACAGCTCATGGTGACAATAGTGGCAGGGCACAATTATGGGAAATCTCCCTTTTTGACCACTTAAAATCCACAGAAATATTTGATGCCCTGAAAGATTAAAGCCAAACCTTTGGTCATGCAGGTGCTGAAAATGGAACGCACCACCTGCTATTCAGTTTCAATGTGTCAGCACGGTTCTGGCAGGTGAAAGAAACTGCATCAGATATGGGCAGAACTGTGGTGACGGCAGAGATGGGTGTACAGAAAGAGAACAGAGGGGAAGGAAGGATGACAAATAAATATGTTTCCTTTTAATGCCATGAAGTATCACATTACAAGCTTGAAATGGCACTGGGTTTGTATCTGGTCTGCACTTACTGAAATGTGAAACTTGCGTGAGAAAAGAAGAAAAAAACTCTCGACATTGTCTGATATTCTGCCTTGGAACACTGTTAACCATTATGGGATTATCTCTTTTCCTTCTTTCCTTTTTTTTTTGTTCCCTCATACTTTCAAATTTTTTGAAAATCAACAACCACTGTTTGATGTGTTATCCATTTATATCATCTTAAGTATTTGCATTTTATAACTTTATAACTATAAATGAAATGCGTTTTTGAAAGATGGATATCATAGGTGCTAAAAAGTCTATGTAGTTATTTAAAACTAAGTGATTTTGAAAAATCAACCTGTTGTGAGTACTCAGACCTTATAGTAGCCAGTGTTTTTAAAACCAGTGGGTTTCTCTAAAAAGTTCACTTAAAGTTTGATTTGGTCTGGCTTTTGTTTTGTTACATTATTGACTCAGAACAGATTACACCTCCCAGTATTCATGCCTTTGTGTAGTCCCCTCCCTCTTTGACTCTGGGCTTGACCATGTGACTAGCTTTGGCCAGGGGAAAATTAGCAAGTGTGATGCAAGCAGAGGCTTGATAAGCACTTGCTCACTGGGGTTTGTCCTCTTGGAATACTCACTCTTAACACCCAGCAACCACTCTGTGAATGAGTCCAAGTGGCCATGTGGAGAGTCCTACATGGAAGACAACAAAGGCCCCTGGCCAACAGCTAGCCCCACCTTGCCAGCTATGTGAATAAGGCCATGGTGGAAATGGATCCTCCAATCTCCAACATAATCTCCCCAGCTGATTCCACATAAAACAGAGATCAGATGTCCCCATCAAGCCCTGCCCAAATTGCACATTTGTAAACAAATGAATGTTATTTTTTAAATAGAGGAGTTTGGGATGGTTTGTCATATATGAATGAAATAGTACTTAACTATTTTTGGTGTATTTTATCTGGATGTCTATCACCACCTAAATTTGGGTTGACATATAGATTTTAACTCTGTTTAGTAGTTCAGAAACTCTGTGTTGAGGAAGATTCTGAGACTGCATTCTGGTTTAGCAGAAAAGTATGCATGTCTCTCATTTAATCTATTTTGTACAGCAGCCACCACAGGGATCTTTTAAAAATCAGGATGGTTGTGTCACTACATTGCTTAAATCTTCCAGGGCCTTTCTGCTGTACTTAGAATGAAAACCGAACTCATTATGCTAGTGTGGAAAACCCTCTAGACAATGGCCTTTGCTTTATTCTCTTTCAGTCTCATCTCATGTCACTCTTCCTTGCAGCCACTCTCATAGGCCAGTCTCACAGGTTGGTTTTCGGTTCCCCAAAACTGCCAAGCCAATTCCCACCTTTGTGTCTTTTTTTTTTTTTAAAACCAAAGTTACATTTTCTCTCTGCCTAGAATGATCATCACAGGACTAGCTTCTTATTATTCAGATCTCAGCTGAAATATCACCTCTTCAGAGAGACTTCCCTTACTCCAGGGATCACCCAGCTGTTGCTATAATATTTCATAACAAAGCACCTCAAAACTCAGTGGCTTAAAACAACAAGCATTAATCTTGTATTCACAGGCCTATGGGATGATTGGGGGGTGCAGTCCTGCTCTGAGCCTCAGTCTAGGGTCCAGATTGACCCCCCCAGATGAGCAAAAGAAAACCCTCAAACCTCTAATGCCCAAACTCAGAACTCACACACTGCTCCTCTCCCCATTGTCCAAGTCAATTCACATGGCCAACATCAATGGGGAGGGAAAGTACTCTTCCCAAGGAGGAGGATATTTGCAGAACAATGAGCTAATCTACCACACTGTCAAATCTAAAGCAGCCACATCATTAGCCCTTACCTTTATCTCACCCAGTTTTAATTCTCTACAAATAATTTATCACTTTCTGATATCTTTGTGTTTATTTATTATGTTTATTGTCTGTCTCCCCTTGCTAGAGTATGTATTCTATGAGAACAAAGATGTTATTTGTCTTCTTCAATACCATGTTCCCAGCACATGGAACAGTTTCTTGCTTAGATGAGGTACTTATAAGAACAAATATTAGCTGCAGATATTGGTACAGGGAGAGGAACTGGCAAGCCACTTTTTTCCCAAACCCAATCAACACAAATATCTTGATCTTTTAAACCAATGGTTCCTCTTATAATTTTCCATGTCTTCTGATATTGTCTTCCAATAATGTAAGAGACAGCATGATGATCTGCCTTTAATACTTTATTTTTTATTACTCATTCATTTTTGTGAAAATTTTTTGTGCTAGATGTTAGCTTTAGAAACTGTACTTAAACTCAGAGGAGTCTGAAGGGCAATGCCTTAGAACCCAAATCTTCGAATTACTCTCTTCTTTCAAAGTCTAGGGGAAAATCTTCACCAGAACTTTGACCTAATCTAAATTGGGCTCCCCAGAGGCTGGCCTTTGGACAAGGATTAGAGTACATGTAGTGTATTTGAGTGCATGGACACAGGTAGTGGAAAAGTGATACAGGGAAGGAAGTACAACCCATCAATGGGTTCATTATTAGACAAGCTACCACCAGGAGCAACTGGAAATTAATACCACTAGAATTAACAATTTACCTCAAAATTATCCTAGCCAAGAGTCAAAGGAGCTGGGCATTTATGCCCTTGCACTTGTCAATCATTAAAGGCTGCCTAGGGGAGTAGGGGCAAAAGGGCAGGAGAGGTGGGAAATGTTAACTCCTAGGCACTTCCACCCAGTCTGTAGGGCAATGTGGGTTTTGGCATCCCAAGGGCAAGCTTCTAACAAAGACGTGGGTGTTAGTCGTTGAAAGTCAGGCTGGGTGAAAGTAAAGTTTAAGGACATCAGAGGGAATAGGAGCACAGAAGAACCTGTATAATTGACATACGATAAACTGCATGTATGTAAAGTATACTATTTGATGAATTTTGACATATGTATATACTCATGAAACGATCAACACAATCAAGATAATGAACATAGTCATCACCTCCAAAAGTTTTCTCCTGCCCTTTTGTAATCCCTCTCTCTGGCTCTTCCCTATCCCCAAACAGACCTGATCATCTTTCTGTTACAATAATTTGAATTTTATAGAATTCTATGTAAATGGAATCATATAGAATATGCTTTTAATTTGTCTGTTTCATTCAACATGATTATTTTGACATTCGTATAGTTGCATGTATCAAGTTTATTCCTTTTTATTACTGACTAGTATTCTATTGTATGGATATATCACATTTTGTTTAACCATTCTCTAATTGATGGATATATATTTATTTTTTACGCCTACAGCAACTGGTCTTCCTAGGTGGTCTCCCATCGAAGTACTAACAGGACCAACCCTGCTTAGCTTCAGAAATCAGATGGGATCAAGTGTGTTGAGGGTGGTATGGCCGTAGACTTGGATATATATTTTTAATTATTTTTATTTTTTAATTAGGATTGACATTCAGTATTATTTTATATTAGTTTCAGGTGTATAGCACAGTGGTCAAACATTTATGAAGTGATTCCCCTGATTAGTCTAATACCCACCTGACACCATACAGTTATTACAATATTATTGACTATATTCCCTATTCTGTACTTCACATCCCTGTGACTATTCTGTAACTACCGATTTGTACCTCTTAATCCCTTCTCCTTTATTACTCAGCTGATGTGGAAAACATCAAAATGTTCTCCATACATATGAGTTTCTTTCTGTCTTATTTGCTCCTTTATTTTGCTTTTTAGATTCCAAATAAAAGTGAAATCACATGGTATTTGTCTTTCTCTGTCTGCCTTATTTCACTTAGCATAACACACTCTAGATCCATCCATATTGTTGGAGATGGTAAGATTTCATTCGCTTTTTTATGGCTGAGTAATATTCCATTAAACATATCTACCACATGTTCTTTATCAATTCATCCACTGATGGACATTTAGGTTGCTTCCATATCGTAGCTGATATAAATAATGCTGCAATAAACATATGGAAGCATAGGCCTTTTCAAATTAGTGTTTCAACTATCTTCAGGAAAATACCTGAAAGTAAAATTACCAGCTCCTGCATTAACACATTTTACAGCCTTTACTAAAAACTCCATTTGTCCGGTATAATGATTGAGAACAAAACTTTATTTTCATCAAAAATATTTTTCTATCCCTTTACATTCAGTCTCTGAACGTCTTCTGATTGGAAGTGAATCTCCTCTAGGCACCATATGTGAGGGTCTTGATTTCTTATCAAATAAGTAAATCTTTGTATTTTGATTGCAGCATTTAATCCAATAACATTTAACCTAATAGTTCATAAATACATAGTTATGGACATATAATTACACGTGTTTTTCAAATTT
>NW_011889495.1:0-346 GCF_000151845.1 Pteropus vampyrus | reverse complement strand
GTATTTTGATTGCAGCATTTAATCCAATAACATTTAACCTAATAGTTCATAAATACATAGTTATGGACATATAATTACACGTGTTTTTCAAATTTATTCTTCTGCTGCTCTTCCAGGATTGGACCCAGAGAAAGGCCAGTGGGTCAGCTTTCGGGTCTGAGGTCGGGCTGGCCATTTGGAAAAGTGGTCTAGGTAGGAAAGTTCTTTCCACGGCGTGGTTCCAAAGGACAGTCGTCCGAAGCCACTGGGATCGAGCGAGGGTTCCTGGTGCTTGGACTCTGGGCCAAAGTACATGGAGGCAACCACCCGAGGCTCGGTCCCGTGAACGGCAGGTACCTATGCGCCT
>NW_011889494.1:183355-185693 GCF_000151845.1 Pteropus vampyrus | reverse complement strand
TGGCTCGTCCTGGGCCACAGACTCGAGAGAGAAGAGTCAAGGACAAACAGCCACTTCTGAGCTTGGGGCCAAGGAAGGTTGTAGCAGCTGTTGGCGAAACAGATCTCAGGATGGGCCAACGCGCAGGAGACAACGATGACCCTTTCAGCCGCGGAGACCCTGAGTCTGGGGTAGGGGGCCGCGGTCGCAGGGCCGAGGCAGTGCCTGGAAGGCCGGCCTGGCGCTGGAGGCTCCAGGGATGGACATAGGACGCGCAGTGTGCCTGCGTGGTTGGGGAGCGAGGGGCCCGGGCCGGGCCTCACCTCACGGGGTTGAGGGGGGAGAGGAGAGGGAGGTCGGAGGGGGAGGGGGGACGTGCACGGTGGTGGGGGGTGCGGGATGCAGGTGTGCAGGGGTCTCAGGAGTGAGCGGCAGAGACACAGACGGTATGGGGACAAAGGACCAGCATCGCTGGGGAATCGCGATGCCAGACTTCAAGGGGACCGTGACGTCCGGGTGGGCGAGGGGGTAGAAGTTTAGGGCAGGACCCCGGAGGACGTGATGCAGAGCGTGGGCCTGTGGGACTGAGGCTGCTCCCGGGAGGGGAGCCTTTGCCGAGATAAAGCCCCAGATCCAGGACCCAAAGGAGAAAACGGGCGAAGAAGGTTTGAGGGGAGCGAGGGCGGGCGTAGAGGACGGGAGGACGGGTGCCAGGCGGGCGCACGGGACAGGCTCAGGTGGTGGCAGCAGAGAAGACGAGACCGTGCCTGGGAGAGAAGGGGCCTCGGGGCGACGGTCCAGGGCCCTCTGCGGACAGAAGGCCGGGCGGTGGTCCTGCAGCCGGGGGCACAGGACGTCGTGGAGAGATCCCAGGGGACAGGAACCTAGTGGAGAAGGCTCCGGCAGTGGAGGAGAGCTCGGCAGAAACAGACAGGATTGCGGTGACCCAGCCAGGCGGGGAGGTGGCCGGGACCCCACCGTCGTGGCTCCTCAGAGCTGGAGGACTTAGAAACCGCCTGGGCCACCTGCTACTTCATCCGCTGAGGAACACGCCTGCAGGCGAGTGCGGACTCCCCCTGTCCCGCGCGGCTTCGTGGCTGAGGAGGGAGCGGGGCCTGCGTCTCTGCTGCTCTGAGCTCCTGCTCTAACCGGCCTGTGCCCAGTGTCCACCCCGCCCCCCGTCCCCACCCACTCACCCGCCCATCCACCCACCCATGCACCTATCTATTTACCTACCAACCTGCCTGTCACTGACCTACCTGCCAATTAACCCACGTTTCACAGATAAGGGAACTGCCGCTCAGGGCGGCCCAGTACCTGCCTGGCCCGGACCCTTCCCTGTGAGGACAGGGCTGGGCTGGCAGCCGGTTGCCAGTTTCCACCGCGCCCTGGTTTCTACAGCACCGGCAGCTACAGTGAAGACCCAGCTTGCCTAAATTTGTCATGAAATGAGCAATTCAGGTAAAACACACGGGCCGCTCTGGCCACGTGGGCCCTCGTGCATCTTTTCGGGCCCCAGACAGGCCCACTTGGGGGAAAAAAAAAAAACATCCAGACACCAACTGCTGCTTCTGCCAAGGGTTCGACAGGTGTCTGAGTTTTGTCATGGGCCATTAACATATGGCTCTGCACCTCTGGGCCACTGTTATGAATTATCCCTCCCCACGCCTCCAGCACCTAGAAAGATGGTTTACTACGCGGAATGAAATAATAATTCAGTCGCGTATTGACAAGCCGAGCAGTATATACTTACTCCGTGTGAAGGGTTATGACTATCGCTCAGCATTATTTCAATAACAGGTATCTCAACAGACATACAAATCTAAGTGGACTTAATCCACGTCTGTGTGACTGACGAGTACGTCGTCCAGGCTGTGTGGTCCCAACTCGCCATAGAACGATCTGGAGTTTTTGAGTGGAGGGTCATGGCGGCAGCTGAGCGGCGGGCGCGGCCTCCTCTGGCGCCCAGTGCCGATTGCAGCTCAGTGTGACGGAAGGAGACGTGACCCCACCTCAGATAGACTGTGCCCCCTACGGCCCCGTCAGCCCCCCAGCGTAGCGAGAATACAGACACGGTGCGATTTTATCTGAAACGAACCAATCAGATTCGACGTTCTGGAGATTTTAGGAAAAGAGCCATGTACGATGAAAGTTTAGAAATAAGAGGGATTTGTGAGAGTATGTGAAATGGGTCAGGGGAGACCATCGGTGTCCATTGTTGTTGTATTTTGAGTTGCTCCTTATGAAATAATACTAAGGATCTGTACAGTAAATGTATCTCAAAACAGAATTCTCTGACTTAAAGACCAGCTGGCGAGGCCTCTTCTGTGATAAAGCGGATCTCGGGAGACTTCGGTGC
>NW_011889494.1:178761-179530 GCF_000151845.1 Pteropus vampyrus | reverse complement strand
AGCCCGTGCACGGCCCGGGGGCACGGGGCCCTCAAAACGTGTGGAGGAGAGATTCTAAAACCCCCAGGCCCAGCAGTGACCTGCGCCTCCCGGTCTCCCTGAGGTCCGCAGGGTGCGGTGCTGATGCTGTGGCTCCCGGTCCCCCTTCCACACGGAGGGCTCATCGTATCCGCTTCCTGCCCCGTCCTGTGCACAGGCGGCGTACACGTGGGGTGGGCGGTGAGGGTGTGGGCAACACTGTAACGACCCCTTTGGACCACGCGTCTCGGAGCTGGCACCGAGGCCGCCACGTACCTACAGTGATTTTCAGCGTCCGGCCAGGTCCATGACTGCATTTGAGGATGAAAATATTTTGAGTGGGAGAGAAAATAACCAAATATCTGGTGATCGGGTGAGACGAGAATGCGGCCTGTTCCGCTGTTTGCCAGTATTTCTCTTTCTCCTTTTGGACTCACGGCCGAAGTCTGCGTTTGTGTCCCCTCTAGGTGGGACATACACATGGGATTTGCTTGCCCAGCGCAATGTGAGCAGAAGTCATCTGTGTCACTTGGACATAGCCTTTCAAGGAGGCTTTAAGAACTGATGACTCGTTTGCCGTGTTCGCTTCTCAGGCCACAGCGATCAGTGATGGCATTTCCAGCAGCCTCTCCCGGGCGCGTACTGTGAGGGAGACGTAAACTTTTGCTGCTTAAAGCCACAGAAACCTGGGTGCTGCTCGTCACTGCAGCACGATCCGGCCCACCCTGACTAAAACCACTGCTGAATTTGT
>NW_011889494.1:158990-175251 GCF_000151845.1 Pteropus vampyrus | reverse complement strand
GCTGACATCCCAAACGATACACACAGACACCCAAACGATACACATTGACACCCAAACAATACACACTGACACCACAAACCATACACACTGACACCCCAAACGATATACACTGACACCCAAACGATACACACAGACACCACAAACCATACACGCTGACACCCCAAACGATACACGCTGACACCCAAACGATACACGCTGACACCCCAAATGATATGCATGACACCCCAAACAATACACACTGACACCCCAAACGATATGCACTGACACCCAAACGATACACACTGACACCACAAACGATACACACTGACACCCAAACGATACACACCCCCAAACGATACACACTGACACCCCAAACGATGCACACAGACACCCAAACGATACACACTGACACCACAAAGCATACACGCTGACACCCCAAACGATACACGCTGACACCCAAACGATATGCATGACACCCCAAACAATACATACACACACCCAAACGATACACGCTGACACCCCAAATGATACGCTCCGGCACCCTGAGGCTGGCTTCTGGGGACCCGGCTCCAGTCCTTGGTGTTCCCGTCACAGGCCGCCCGCCGTGGCTCCGTCGTGGTCTCAGAGCGCGGGGGGCTTTCCTGGCCGGTGGGCTGGCTCCTCGACGCCCGTGGGCGGGCGGGCGGGGAGAGGGGGCCGTGTCAGCCGGGCTCTCCCTAACGGACGGCGGCCGGAGCTCAGGACTGGGCTATTTTGGGAAGGCCACGGCTTCCTCTGTTATCAGCGCCCACAACCTCACACTCAGGTTATCTGTGCAAAGCCAGCTGGGGGCAGAGTGTGAAGTGAGGAAGTGCCAGTCACCGGCTGTGGACAGCGGCCTCTGACAGCGAGGCACTTGACAGGCGGGTTTCCTGCCAGCGGCAAGAGGCAGCTGTGACGGCCAGAGGGGGCAGGGACAGGTCCCTCCGGTAAGAGTGGCCCAGGCCACGGGGTCTTCCTAGAGACCATGATGTCACACCACCCGCCGTGACCTGCCTGCCACTGGGGAAATGGCAGATTCCGGAGGCTTTGAATTCTTAGAAAGCGAATAACTCTATTGGAATAAAATACTGTCGCTCAGTGCGCACTGTGAAAGACAACTTTTGCCCCGATTTGTAAAATTATGGTTTATTGCTAAAACAGCCTGAGGGTACCGTACAAATGAAATGACATTAATTAACATCCAAAATCAGCAGAAGGGGCCGTCTACAGAGCGGGTTCGAAGGAACAGGAAACGAACAGAAAGACCTGTCCTTCCACCCTGGGAAGAGCAGGTTGGAGACGCTGGGGGCCGTGCCCCCGGCTCATTACGCCGCACCCCACATGGTCTTCCATGACACTAGGAGCTGAGCGTGGGCTTCGCTCAGCGATCTTAGATGCCGCGGGCAGCAGAGGGGTCACCCTCGTCACTCTGTGTGTCAGTCAGGTCCCGTCCCTCCTGCCACACAGACACGGAGCTGCGTGCGGACGCGAGGGCCGTGCCTGCCCCACCGTGGCTGCCGGCGAGGGTCCCCGGCACCGGGGTCTGCCCAGCGAGGGTCCCCGGCACCGGAGTCTGCCCAGTGAGAGTTCCTGGCATCGGGGTCTGCCCAGCGAGGGTCCCCAGCACCAAGGACTCCCCGGCGAGGGTCCCCGGCACCAAGGACTCCCCGGCGAGGGTCCCCGGCACCGGGGTCTGTCCAGGGCCGCGGGCTGCACGTCGCCGAGGGGTGTAGCAGGTTGACTGCCGGGCATCAAGGATGCCCATCGAGGAGCACCCCAGGGTGCTCGCACACGGCCCAGGGAGAACAGGGGAGGCGGAGGGGGCTCAGCGGGGCCTGCTTGTGGGGACTCCCATGCTTGGATGGCTATTGGAGGGAGTGTCCCTGGTTCCTTTACTGGGGGCAGTGGCTCCTCCAAGTTCGAGGTTGGGTCCTCCACATGTGCAAGTATAACGAGTTGGAATTTAAGAAATTAAACAGATGAAAACAAAAACAGTGATCGCAACTTCGCATACATGTCTGTATGTGTGCAATTTGCTGTCGGACTTTTTAAGGAGTTTCCTAGCCGTGGGTGTCACCCGGCCCCTCCTGCTCACTCCTTTTCCCGACTTGGCACGAAACTCCTCCGAGTGAGTTTGGGTGTCATGTTGATTCTCAGACTCATTCATCTGCTTTCCGCCTCCGCGGGCTCACACCTGACACACACGACCCCACCTGTCACGCCCTCAGGGGGACAGGGCACAGGGCTCGTGGACGCACCGGACGTGGCCGCAGGAAAGCGGGATTCAGCGGGAGGCCTGAAGGGCTTCGCAGCAGAAAAGCGATGGTCACTTCTCTTCCTGCTCGCCTGCCTGGAGGGGCTGAGACTGCGCCTGGCCATCCGATGGGAGGGGCCCCCGTCTTTGGAAGCTGAGCGAGACCCCGGTGAGTGAGTCCAGAGGCCCCTGGCTTCTCTGCTCCCCCCGGAGGGACCCGCTAAGAAAACAGGAATGAAACCAGCCCCAGGACAGACGCCCGCAGCCCCGCAGCCCAGTCAGTGCTGTCCACTGGGCACGGGGCACCAGAATTCCGGGCCGGAGCATCAGCTGGAGTGTCCTTGCTCAGGAGCCAGGTGGGTTCAGGAACCTGAGGCCGATCCATCTGTCCCCGCAGTGAAGGTGAGCATCACATGACACGGTGGCCCCGTGGCTTGGTGAAGGGCTGCACCAGGAGGGGGTTCTCGGGCTGGGCTGCACGGACCCAGGACGGGCGTTGCCCCCGGGATGGACACTCTGCAGAAAGCTGACCTGTGAGAGGATGGCCACCGCCGGAGGGAGGGTCCCCCAGAGCCTGGCTCAGCCCGATTCCAGCCCCCTGCAAGGCGAGGTGCTGGTGGCTGCCTTCCGCCAGAAGCCCGCAGGACCGAGCGCATCCATCCCCGACCTGAACGTCACGGAGCCACGAGCCTGCGTTCCGCCCGCACCTCCCGCGAGCCTCGTGTGGCGGCGCTTGGGGCGGGAGGTGCCGGGGGCCAGAGGCCGGCACCGTCCTTCCCGCGGGATGGCTCTGCGGGCGCCCCTCACGCTGCGCTCCTCCTGGCCCTCGTCTCTGGTTTACAGATCCGTGTCATGTCTATACCGCCTGCACCTGCACGGAATCCGTACCTGTCGCTACATCACTGTACACGCACCTGGGAACATGAAGAGCAGTATGAAGTGAAAACGCCCCGTTCATCTCACATCCAGAGATCGGCATCGGCAGCTTGGGTTCCTTTTTTAGGTTTTCACTCCACATGTTACGTAATTGGAATGACATCGCACGTGTATTTTCACGTGTTGTATTTTTCGCCTAAGTTTACGCCACGTGAGCGTTTTCCAGCGTCGTGGGACATTCTCACTGCTCGCAAAGTGTCATCTTACTCCACCGAATCGTGCGAGCAGGCCCCCCGGCGGCGGCCGGTCGCGCGTGGCGAGAGTGCGCGCTGCTCAGGGACGTCCCCGACACAGGTTTGCGGCCCTGAGAGGGGCCGTCCAGGACCCCGCCTTACGCGGAAGGTGCTGAGTCGGCGTCTGAGTGTCCTGCGCCCCCCCGAGCCCTGTCGCTGACGCTCCCGTGTGCCGCCTGTGTGCGCCCCCGGCCACGCTGTCTGGGCCTCGCCCAGTGGCACACCACCCTCGGTGCTGTTAGCGGGCGAGACGCTGCCCGTGACCTGGACACGCTCGAGTGCTCCACTCATATCCGATGCCCCGAGGGAATTCATACGAGTCATAAAACTTTTCACAGAAACCGCGGACTCCAGTGTGTCAAACATCCCGTGAACGACGGGCTCCCGTTCCACGCATGTGTCGTCCCCCAGTGACCGGTCGCTGGGCCAGCGCCCTGACCGGGGGCTGCCTGGGAGACGGGGGTCGTCACATCACCGCCGCCTGGATGGAGAGAGTGGAGTCGGGCTGGGTGGGGGTCTCGGGAGCCCCTCTCATGGCCCGTGGGTGGGGGGTGCCCTGCCACTGTCACCATGGAGACCTTGGGGAGTGATGGGCTGACTCGCAGCGGGGTGGGCTCGGGGACCTTCAGGAGACACAGGATCTTTCCTGAGCACCTCTGCCTGGTTCTGCTTCCTGACACCGGTCGGTCCCGCTCGCCGCGTGACAAGAACGTTGCCTCTCCACCCCAGCTAACCCTGGTGGCCCGCCTTGTGACAGCTCCGGCGAGCTGTGTTCTGTGTAACCACATGGTACCCTTTTTTAAATCTTGGACTAATACTCAAGTATTTGCATTAGGAGATGCATCGAAATAAACCTTCTTGGTTCTGAAACCTCAAAAAACAAAGACGCATGTAGCAGCCGACATGAGGACACATCCGTCAGAACCCGAGACCGTGAACACGGTGCTTAATCGCGGGACCTGGTTTGATTGTGCCCAAACGGTTCCTATGACGACGGACGTTTAATGACTGCGCCTCTGCTCAGCGTCTCGCCGTAAGTGTTTCACAGGCCAGCGAGGGGCACGGGCTGGCTTCCCCGACACCTGTGGGTCCCCGGCCCCCGGCCATCTGCCTCTGGGCGGCCCACACGATCGTCCACTGCTCGCGGCCTCACAGGAGCTGCTCTGCAGGCCACGGCCCGACCTTCTCTCTCTGACCTTTGCACCTGCTCCCACTCTCCCCTGGCCCGAGGCCGGGCGTCTGCACGGGGGTTCCCACGTCCCGCTGGCATCTGCCTAGCGCCCCGGCCGGGCGGCCGGCGTAGCCATGCGACCCTGGACCAAGCCCCGCCCCCTCCTGGTCCCACAGAAACAGAAGTCGGTGCTTCCTGCAAGGCAGGGTGGTCGCCCGGGGAAACTAACGTGCGTGTGTCAGATGGGACCCTTACCTGCGCCCCCTCAGTCTGTTTTCTCTGAAATTACTCAGTTTGATACTTGGGACGTTTACGTGTGTATCTTTCAAACATATTCACCTATCCTGACATGACAGGCCTGGAATTTCCTTCAAATGAACATAAGCATTCCCGAAGCGTGAGGGCTAATCTACCGCTCGTTATCGGTCTCACCCTCCAGCTGAGCAGCTCCAGGTCTGTTGTATTGTTCAGGGGAAACTAAGTAAATTTGCTGGTTCTGTCGGTCTCACGTAAAAATTGCATCCGGTTTTGACAAGTCGATCGTGATAGCACGTTACAAGGTGTGGGTTCAAATATTTATTTCTAAAAATTCAGAAGAAACATATTCCATAAACGAAAACACATTTTGAAGGCCTGCAGGCTAAATGCTGGTTAATTGCTATGTGCTTAGTTAGTAGGCAATTGTCATTAATCTTTAAATTATGTTCACAATTAATCAAAATGACTGTAAGGCGCAGTCATCTATCTTGTAGTAAATCTAATAAACATGGTTAGATAAAACACACACAGTCAAAATATGTACCTTTCGCCTTGACTGAGGCTGACGGACGGGACCACGCGCAGCGCTGCACAGGTGTCCCCCAGAGAGGCTCGCCCGAGTGGCGTCCTTCACGTCCTGGTTGGGCCCAGCGGCGCCTTCATTGGGTTTGGCCTTCGGAGGTGCAGCGAGCGTCCTCCCGGGCCGAACCTGGCCGTGGCTCCGGTCCAGAGGCACCGGTCGTCCTTGCAAAGGCGTCATCTCCTCCCTCCGGGCAGCTCCCAGCAGACACCTGCTCGCTCATGGGGCCGGCGGGGCACTGCCTGACCGAGAGACGTCCTTCCCGGGCCCGCGCCTCCACCAAGGTGTGCACCGAGGCCGTGCTGTGGTGTCTGAGGTCCTGTGGGTGGCTGCGGGCGACGCGTACTTAGGGTCCCACCACCGACCACCCAAAGGGAAGGAGGAAAGAGGCTTGAGGTAGAGCTTGGGGTTTGAAATGCTGGTAGCTTCCCAGCACGGAAGGTTAACTGTTTTACGGAGGGCAATGTTGTCCTGCTGTGTGCCACGGTGTGAGGAGAGGGGCCACTGGCCTGGCATGAGCCCCTCGAGGCTCCACAAGCCCGTAGACGGCCGGCCGGCTGATTCCAGTGGAAAGCCTGGGGCCTCTCTCCCCGGGCTGCTTGACAGGCACAGACCAGGGCCTGGGTCTTGGACGAGGGGACAGGCTGTGGATGCCCCTGGGCGAGGGCCTGGAGCTGTCTGCCTTTCTGTTACCCACCTGCTCTTGTGCCTCTGCCCCAGAGGGTGTTGTCAGCAGCAGGGAAGGCCACGACACTCCTGGGGAGAATTGCTTAGGATGGAACAGAGGGCGTGCACACACTCACAGGCCTAGTCAGGCCCCTCCTGGCCCGCAGGGTGTGGACAGAGGCCCAGGCCCGGCCCACAAGATCAGCAGAGGGGAGCCGGCTGCGGCCCCAGCCCCGACTTGCTGTGTCCCCTTTCTTCCCCTTCCCCCTGGACAAGTCTCCAAGTCCCTTAACGATGTCCCCGCACTTCGTCCAGCAGAGGTGGGACTGCCCAGGTGGCCTTTAAGTGCGGAGGCGTGCCCTGTAGTCACAAGGCCACCTGCAGCACCTAACCGCTCACAAGCGAATGGGCCCAGCCACAGGTGAGATGGTGCCAGCTGCAGGTGACATGGGCCCAGCCACAGGTGACATGGGCCCAGCCGCAGGTGAGATGGTGCCAGCCGCAGGTGACATGGGCCCAGCCACAGGCCCTTCTCCAGGACGGAAGTGTGTCCTGCTGGCCCTTCCAGGCCTAGACAGGGTCACCGTACACTTGTTTGCTCCTTTGCACTTAGAAAGCATTTTGTTATCCCCAGGCCCTGGCCCAGCGCCACCATCCGGGGCCAAGCCTTCTGTCCCTGCCCCAGCCCAGCCCAGCCCCCGAATGCTGGGTAACAGAACAGAACCGAGTCAAGGCTGCTGGCGAGGGCTCTGGTCACAGAACAAGCCCTAAGCACCGTCTGCGAAACCGCACTGGCCCGCCCTCCCCCATCTGTGCCTCCTTGGCGTCCCAGCTCCTTCTGGAAGGGTCTGCGGCCCAGCACCCCCTCTGGCACCCGCTCCTGAAGCCCACTCCCCCTTTTTCCGTGGAGCCATCTTCGTGTTCGGTTCCGTGCCCTGTCCTGGACGTGCTGGTCTACCCCGGCGCCCCCACTGCTGGAGCAGTCGGCGTGGCCACAGGAAGAGGGTCTGGACGCGGGGGACCCAGACATCGGCCCCCCGGTCACCCCTGCAGGGAGGGCGGCGCTGTCTCCGCACGGTGGCTTTTGTGAAATTATTTGCTTTAACATGGGAAGAGGGAGGGGGGCGTGGGGGGCCAAGCTCCAGCGGAGCCCCCATGGGGGCAGGCGGGGGGCTGGGGGCTCAGCGCGGTGGCTGCTGCTTGTCCTGCGGGACGTCCCGGGCGGCCCACACGGCAGGCGGTAGCGTCTTGGGTCCTCAGCTCACAGGAGCCTGTGGCAGAAGCTGCTCTTGCGTCTGGGGCCCTGACCTGGCTGCACCCGGACGCGACCCGAGACGGTGGTGTCTGCAGAGGGGCGGGGCCCAGGCCACCCTCGCCCCGGACCAGACGACGCTGGAGGCCAAAGGAAAGCCTTCCGCAAGGCACCTGAAGTGGGGACGATGACAACAGACCACGGCGGAGGCCGAGGAGCCGCAGACGCAGGGACCGGGGCTCTGCGTGGGCGTCCAGCCCAGCCTGGGCCTCCTGGCTGCTCTCCAGGCCGGCGTTTGTGCCTGTGGCAACCGCGTTTGCCGACCGACCAACCGTGGGAAAAGCCGGTGACAGACCCAGGGAGGGGCTATGGGCTGGTTTCCCCGTCAGAGCCATGGGGGGTCGGGGAGGCCGGGCCGGAGCTGCCTGCCTGACACCGTGATGAGCGGCGGTAATTTGCCTTCAAGCCCCTAATGCCTGGGTCACCGCCGGCCAGGCCCGGGAAGAACGCTGGGCCCCAGCGTGGCCGCGTGCCACGGTCGGCTGTGCAGTAACCAGGCAGGACCCTCTCTCCACGTCTGTCTGCCAGGTAGGAGGAGTAATGAGCCTTGGCCTGAGCCTCCAGCCCCTCCCCCGCCGCCCCCGCCCCCCCACAGGTCCCCAGGGCTGGGGCGGCCACTCGGATGCGAAGTCCAGATAAACCGGCCTCTCTCAGCGCCCTGGTCTCACTCACGTCCCCGCCAAATAGACAGTTTGACGACGTGCAGGCCCCGTCAGGCCGATGACTGTTTGTTTTGTCACTTGATGGATACGGAGTCCTGACCTTTCCGGCTACCTCGTCTCCGCCACCCCTTCCCCCTCCCCCGCCCGCCCCCCCCCTTTTTGTCCCTTTGCAAGTTTGCCACATTCTGCTGTGCAAATAGTCAAAACCAAAAAAGGCAGAGGAGGGCTGTTGGAGACCATTAGCTTAATGCGAGCTGAGAGGTCTTTGTTCTGAGCTGGGAGGGCAGGGGCCTGGGGACCTTTGCGCAGTGTTTTGCTGGCGAGCTTGTTGAGATACGGCTGCCTTTGTTGTGATAATCTGAAATTAATTTGCACTTGAACCCATCTTTCTCCTGGGCTCCCTTTAAACGCCGGTATAATTATGCGCCCTGCGTGAAATCCAGGGCCGGGCCTGACTTGACAAAGCTGAGTGTTGGCATTCCCCAGGGACCGAAGGCTTTTTCCCCCACTTATCTCACAAGGTGATAAAACAGCACGTCCCCGAGCTCCGGCTGGTGAGCAGGTACTTGCCGGAGGGGGAACAGGGCTAATCAGGGCTGTGCCACTCGACACCATCGCCCTGTCCCTCCTCGGTGGGTCCGTCACCGGCTTTCAAAGCGACATGAAACTTCTGCTGCTGTTCGTTGATTTGTACCTGGAACGCCACAGAAACGTGGAAATGGCACGTTTTGTTCTGTTTCGGCCGCTCTCTGTCTCGGAGGCTTTGTCTCCCACATCCCTGCGCACTATGAAAGGGTCCCCCCCACAGGCTCAGCTGATGGGGGGGGCACCTTTCTCTTCCCAGGCGAGCTGTAATAGCCTTATCAGCATTCTTTTAGTTTTAACCCAGATTAGTGCTTTTGGTGAGGAATCTCATTAGCTCTGGCAGTCGGGCTCCTTTTGTGATGGCCTTTGGAATTGTAATGGATAAGAGGCCAGCAGGGCCTTGCCCCAGGCCCTCATTTCTCCTTAAATCAGCCTGCAGCTTGGAATTACTGCAGTCCTCAGAAAGGGACTTTCGAGAGGGGCCGGTGCGCTGAGGTTTCCCCCTGCAGGGAAACAAGGCTGAGGCCTGGGCGGGGGGGAATGGGGGAGGTGAGGGGGAGGCTTCCTGGCATCCTGCGCACCCCTGCCCCTGTCTTCTGTCCCCACACCCTTCCCTGTCCATCCCCTGCCCCTGGCTTTCCCAACTGTGCCCCGACGGGCCTTCAGCTGGCCCCTCTGAAGCACAGCTTTACATTGCGGTCTCCTTCTGCTGCTTCTAAGAATCTGCCATCTCACGGGCATGTGAGGCAAAGGCCTCATTTGCCAGCGAGAGCGCGGGGCCAAGCCTGGGTGAGGAGGCGTTGACACAGGAGACCGCTCCGGCCCCGTCAGGTCAACATGAGCGACTGAAGCCCAGGGCGCCTGGCTTCGTCCAGGAGCAGCCGCTGCAGATCAAAACGCACGGCTATCTGAAAAGCAAAGTATCGTTCCCATTTCTATTTCTAGTGCGTGTGGAGCAAAATGTCACCAGCAAACGTATGTGGCTGCCCTGATCGTCAGAAATTTCATTTTGAGAAAAATAGAGATGACTAATTGGGTACAATGTTATTTCTAACAGAAAAATGGGCATTGATGGGGGGCTTTATCCTCTCCGAGTAGCTGTATTTTTGGGGCGTGATTGCTGTTGCTGTTTCCGGGGCAATGAAGAGGATTTTTAGTTTCAAAGTGGATGGGCGTGAACAGAGAGGACTATTTCACCTACTTATTTTATTTGTTATTTATTATTTGTTTGTTTATTGTTATTTATTTATCTATTCTATCTATTTCCTGAGCCTCTTACATTCCCGCGTGAGCGGCACCTGTGTGCGCCTGTCACTTACTACGGCATTTCAGACGAAGAATCGCCGCCCCGCCTCTGAGTCTCACGCGGTCCAGCGCCTCCTGGGGCCGCACACGTGTGTGTGCCCGTCACGCGGCACGTGCATGCGCCTGGTGCCGAGCAGAAGAGGGTGGCTGAGCCGCCTTCGGGGAGGCGTGTCCCCCGGCAGCGCAGGGCCGAGGGGGCGTGCGTGCGCCGCCACACAGAGGTGTGGGCGTGCCAGCTGTTTTGTGCGAGCGATGGGGCCTGATGTCACAGAGGGAGACTCGGACGTGCCCAGTGCCCCTTATCAGTGGAACGGGCGCCAACGCCCTGCGGAAGAGGCGTGCGTTGGCATCACACAGGGAGCGAGCGCCTGGTGTCTCACAGAGGCGGGGGAGCCCCCAGGACCACACGGGACACGCGTGGCTGGGCCTGCTCTCTCGTGTGACACGTGTGGGTGCCGCTTGCTCACATCCAGGAGGCCCGTGTGCCCGCTCTCCCGTGCAGGACAAGTGGGGGCGCATCCTAACGCGATGATGAGTGGGTGCAGCCCACATGGCAGAGGGCAAGGTGCCTGTGGTGCCTGCGCATGGGGAGCAGGCGTGAGCCGCGTCCCCTGAGGGGCTCACGCTCCCAGTGCTGCTCAGCTTGCCACAGCCTCGGACACTCTGCATCGAGTGTCGCAGGGAGGACACCGGCGAGCAGTGACCCCAGCGACACCGAGCACGTGCGTGTCCCGGCCTGCTTTCCAGTTCCTGCTTCCCTGTGGCTTTATCTCCGCCCCCTCGGCCCTGCTGTGCCCGTCACAGTCAACGAGTGACAGGCAGCCTGGGCCAAGCGACCTTCTGCAAACAGAGCGGGCGGCCTGCTCCTCTTAGGCTGACATCTGCTGATCTCATTATTGATTACCTGCTTTCTTGGGTCTCGTTTCCTGAAAGTTTGATACGGGGCAACAGAGGTGACAAAAGATGGGGACGGGGCTCTCGGAGCTAAGTGGCCGGCCGTGGGGGCAGCCGCGGCCTGGGCGGCCGGCCGTCTGGTGCTGTCTGGACGAAGCTTCTCCCTCATCTGGGATCTGCTTTGACCCCTCTCGGGCAATTTACCCGCTTCCTCCTTGATGTTTATCACCTAAATGAGCCTCCACGAGGCACCACTTCTGAATGATGAATCAGCTCCTCGTCCAAACGATCCCAAACAATCGTGGGCTTCACCTCAATGTGAAAATAATTCTCTAGACCCAACCACCGAAATACCGTGATACCGTAACCCGGGCCCCGGCCCCGGCCAGGACCCCTGGAATCCCCCGGCCTCTTCTGTCATGGTCCGTCAGGGCCAAGTGCATCCTGCCGGGGAACTCACTGCCCAGAACATGCGTGTGCGACTCATGGCCACACGGAGGGGCCACGGAACGCACCGAGAAAGGCGACTCGATGTCCGACTCCCAGAGGGCCTCTCCCGACACGAGCCCGGCCGCGGCACGGCGGGGACATGTACGGCTGAGTACCGGAGGGCCTGGCTTCGGCGCCCAAGGCCAACTTGGCTCGGTCACGGAGACCAAGGTCCCCGGCCACACACTCCGATGATGAGCGCGGTGTTCCAGGCGCAGTCCCTTCTCCGGCCGCCTCCGCCCCATCCTCACACCTCACCTCGAGTTTAGCGGGGCCCAGGGCAGGTGGAAACTCTGGCAGGTGGGCCTGGCGCTCATGGGCCCTCTGGGCGGCAGAGAAGCTTCAGAGCTTAGCTCTGGAAGCCATCGGCCGTAAGCAGAGCTGTTTTGATGGTGACGGGATTACGGATGCTTCTAAGGTTATTCGCACACAGTGGGACTGGAGACGGAGCAGGAAGAAGCACGTGGACCGTCCCGGGTTTCTGCCACCTGACACCCTCGTCACTGCATCCACAGTGGAGGCGACACGTCCCTGCATCCGAGGCTGCACCTGGGCGTCTGCGTGGGGCTCGGATGGTGGGTTTCTCCCAGGGGCTCACGGTGTGTGACGTTCTTGGAGGTTCATCTTGGCCAGACCAGGCCCCAGGCAACGGCCTCCTGCTCCATGCAGCAGACACTTTAGGGACAGGGGCTCCAGAGGGCGTGTGACTTTGACAGCAGGCGCACTGATACACGAGAATCTCCAGGGCCTCGCTCCAAAGGACAGGTGCGAAGGTCAGCGTCTGTCCGTGTTCACCCTCCCGGTGCTCGTGCGGATGCTCTGAGATGTGACCACAGCCACCGCCGCCCCTTGTCCCACCACGGCCAGGGCGTCCGGGTGCCGCGCAGTTCCCGGAGCGCAGCAGGGGGCGGGGACCCGGTGATGGTCCGGGGTTTATCTCCACCTCGCAGAAGCCGTCTTTCTTTCTGCCTCCCACACCTCTGTTCTCAGATCTCCAGGTCACGAGCGGCTGCACCGGGCACTCGACGGGGCCTTAGGTTTTGGTGAAATTCTGCTACTAACAATTATGAGGTCTACAGAAAAAGTCTACGAAATGCAAACATTCTGGGGGTAAAATGTCTGAATGGGGCATGGCAATAGCGGCCTGAGGGGGAGCGTGCTCCTCACCTGTGCGCCTCACCTGGCTCCTTACCTGTGCACCTCACCTGTGTGCCTCACCTGGCTCCTCACCTGTACACCTCACCTGTACGCCTCACCTGTATTCCTCACCTGTACGCCTCACCTGTACGCCTCACCTGTATGCCTCACCTCTGCTCCTAGTCAATGTTTGTGCTCATTGGTCCACGAGGGTGGGTGCTGGGCTCGACATCGGGGGCAGGTGAGATTGCACACCCGAGACCCTGGCCCGGCGGCCGCTCCCGCGAGAGGCGCCAGTGCAGGGCGGCCCGGGCCGGGCAGAGCGGGGCAGGCCGGAGCGAGCGCCGTCCCTGCTCACACACGCTGACCGGACGCCTCAGGCAGATGGCTCGCTCTCTGACGGTTTCGCGTCCCGCGGTGGGAAGGGCGTCCGAGCTGGATTGCAGAAGCCCCTTGGGTTTGGAGGAGCAAGGCCTACGAAGCCGGGGCGCCTCCCGAGGTCGGCCCGCAGAGGTGAGGCGGAGCCCGCACCCGTGCCCCTCGGTGCTCAGCGCCCCGCACCTGCAGGTGTCACCTGTGCCCCGGAGGAGCCGACCGTGTCGGAGGATCCATGCAGTGCTGGCACCTGGTCAGCCCTGCCCCCTGGGAGGACAGAGCACCAAGGGCAGCGTCCAGCAACCCTGCCTGCCAGGTGAGCTGTAAAGGACAGAGTGCGTCTGACATGTAGCATGGCGCTTACGATGACACTCAGTGGTCCTGGACGATGGTCGTGAACCGCGACACCAGGCCGTGGGGAGCCGCGAGCTACATGTGCTCACCTCTCCCGCCCTCCGCGTGGTCTGTGTCTGGGGGAACACGCTGTGGAACAGTCTACTTGCTTAAAAATAGGCTCGGTGTTACCTTTTGAATATTCTAGCTCGACTGCACAGCATGATCATATACAGGATAGAGGACACGCTTGCTTTTCTAACGAGACGCAGCAAATGTTTTCCGCCCAGGTGGGTGAAGACCGCGTTCTGTCATTAGGCAAACCCAGAGTGGCATCGCAGCCGCACCGTGTTCAAGGGGACACCGTAGACTCCCCATAAAAGACGGCTCCAGGCCGGTGCCACCGTGAGCGTGAGTGTCAGCGGGCACCCATCGTCACCCCGTGCCCACCGTCACCCCGTGTCCACCGTCACCCCGTGTCCACCGTCACCCCGTGCCCACCGTCACCCCGTGTCCCCCGTCACCCCGTGTGGTGACCGTCACCCCGTGCGTGGCCTCTGCCTTGGAAGCGAGAACTCCGCCTCTGAGGCTGTGGCACGTCGCAAGCGTTTTCAAGGGCAGCGATGTCCCGAGTGTCTTTGTCACCGCTGGACCCCCGAGGCCCCTGGCGAGGCCGTTGCAGGCTGGGAAGGACCGTCGCGGACCCTGTTGGCGGTGGGACCGGCGGCAGCCGCCAGGGTCGGCCCCCAGGTGTGCGCACAGTCAGGCCTCAGACGTCCTCGCTCCTGCCAGTAAGGAGAACATCCAGTGTCTTTTCCTAAATAAACGCCTCGAACAGTAATATAGCAGCGGGGTGGAGGCCAGAGGTCAAAGGTCCTGTCGGGGGTCGACAGCGAGCCCCGCTGAGCGGGACGCCGTCCCTCGGTGTCTGCGAGCTGTCACGGGCCCACCGCTCGGCTCCGCTGCCCTCCCCCGCAGCCCTCGTCCATTCCCCGCGAGTCCTGGGCTTCCGGAACGCACTTCTCCCAACACCACTGCTGAGTCGCACCCACGTTCCAGTGGGTGTCAGCGAGTCCCAGGCAGGAACGCCTCCGGCTGGCGTCGCCACGTGTCGGATGCGTTAGCTTCTCGCGGTCACCCCCGCCCCCCACTCACGTTCCGGCTCCTCTCTACAGAGCAGGAGCCCCAGCCGCGCTGCGGCCACCTAGGGCCAGGTCGACCTCGTCACCGATGGCTCAGGACTGCTTCCGAGGGGACCGCCCTCCCCCGAGAACCTGCACTTCAGACACCCGCCTGAGCCTGCGATGTCACTTCGGGCTGAAATCTGGGCAAAGCGAGGATGTTTGAGCGACACCCTCAGGGGTGTGCAGAACCTGCCTCGGTTCCCGGAGGCCAGGCCCACGTTTACGATTTATTCCAGCTTTTAACCACTGAAGAGAGCGTCTCGCTCCCTTTCATCCGTTCTCCATATCCTCGTACCTTTGCGTACGGGGTCTTGCTGTAGATTTTATAAACGTCAAAGAAATAAAATAGTGAGCACGTGAAAACACACTGCGAACCACAGAAAAGTTTAAAACTTGTTTAAAAGCACAAATTGGAACGCACAGTCTCTTTTGATGTCGATTCTTTTTCAGAAATATTTATTTTTTATGAAATTTGGTCTAGTTTTATTTTCTTCTCACAACCGTGGAGTTTTAAATATTTTTTCCTGGATTTATTTCCAAACATTTTGGAATTTATTAAATTTTTAAACTTAAAAATAACAGAAATCGATGATGACTTTGGGTGGCGCGAAAATGCCAGCTCAGAAAGGAGCCAGGGACGAGGCCCCTGACATTTCAGCGGGGAGACCGTCACCGCGCGTGGCACTCGTCGGCAGGTGGAGACCCACGGCTTCCTCGGCTCGTCCAGCTCTGCGGGAGTCCAGGATGTCGCGACCTCAAATAGAGACCGATGACGTGATCGTGTATTGATACGCAGCATTTGCTGGAATTGTTCTAATACCACGGGATCGCAGAACATTGAAAGAATACTACTCCTTCCGGTGCGACTTGAAATCGAGCCTTAACTTTCCACGCCGCGAGACGTCCACGCGAGGGATTCGTGAATCCAGTCTTGCCCCAGACAGGCCCACGGGGACAAAGTGTTGTTTCGAAGACATTTCCGCATCCCCCCGAGCGGCCGAGGTACACGGCAGCCGCCGAAGACGGGACCGCCTTCCTCCTACCTGGCCCCGATGTTCGCATTTCGCAGAAAACTTTCTCGTGGCAAAGACTTAATGTCCTCTTGCCACCTTCACTGTTCGGGGCCGCGTATTAGCATCGCGTGAAGTAAAACCGTGCATGAGTCACGTCATGTGCCACCGGGACGGGATCTGTGTCCGAGGGACACGGAACCGTGTGCAGCTCGGTCTCCCCTTCCTACCCAGACCCTGGCAATTCATTAGTATTTAAATATATGCTAATTTCATCAAGGTGTGAAAAGATCTTTTTCTTACATATACACGAAAGCTTCATGTTACTATTCAACTAGATTTTCTTTCCCTTTCTTTTTAACCCAAGAAAAGCCTGCTGTGACTTAACAACAGGGAAGGCAAGAGTAATAACAATAGTGATAAAAATAAAAATAATAATGAAAAAGTTAGGAGAGAAACTTGTTTGTTCCGTGTTGTAAACACGCGTAACACAGTAGCCTGCTCTTGTGTGTGCGTGTGTGCGTGTGCATGCGTGTGTGTGCGTGTGTCTCTGTGTGCGTGTGTGTGCGTGTCTGTGTGTGCGTGTGTGCATGTGCGTGTGTGCGCGTGTATGTGTGTGTGTGCATATGTGTGTGCACGCGTGCGTGTGCGTGTATGCATGGGTGCGTGTGTGCGCGTGTGCGTGCATGTGTGCGTGTGTGTGCGTGTGCATGTGTGTCTGTGTGTGCATGTGCGCGTGTGTGCGTGTGCGTGTGTGTGTGTGTGTGCACGTGTGTGTGTCGATGGGGTCACGATCTGGCACCTGGAACCGTGGGCGTTTCACGTGTTCTCATTGCTGCAATTTGCATGATTTAGGTTTTTCCAGACGGCGCGAGAA
>NW_011889494.1:154780-156675 GCF_000151845.1 Pteropus vampyrus | reverse complement strand
TAAAAAAAAAAAAAATACACGATCTCAATGTATCACCGAACTATTTCCTTTGATGATGAGTCTGAAACGCCCTCCGCGCCTGTGCACTAGCCGGCCCACAGCATGGGGCACGTTTCCAGCTCTGGCAACGGCCTCCTCTGCGGGACGCTGAGCCCGGTGCTCACTAGCGTTGGGGAGCGGCCTCCGCTCCACCCCACCCCCCCGCCCCCGAGAGTCCGGCACCCCCACCCAGCAGTCGCCGCCAGAGGTCTGAATGCCTTTTCCTAAACCTCTGTAATCCAATAAGCTTTTGTGTTTAGCAGCTTGTTTTGAAACTTGTATGGCACCCCAGCCCGCGTCTCCCGGTCGCTGGCAGGCAGGTGAGCGCCCGAGGGCCGGATCATCATTCACCGCGAGAGGCCCCTCAGCCCCAACCAGAAGGCAATTTGTAATTAACCGTCATTTACTTCTGTCTGCATTGACTTGTTGTTCAAAAGACAATGTAACTGGGCTGGTCACTCGTCTCTCTTTGTTGTGGGTATAATGTCTCTCAGATCTGGTTGTTTTCGTAATGTGTGGAAGCCCAGGGCTTACTCTCTGGAAAGCAGAAGGAGAAGGGGAATTCACTGAAATAAATCCAACACGAATCATTTGTTATGCCGAGGCACATCACACATGCTATTTGATGAAATGGGATAAACCGTCTTCCCCAAGCCCCAGACACTCGAAGCCAGATAATGGGAGTGACCGCCTTACTGGCTCCCCCGGCTCACGTTTTAAAATGCAGTCTTCAAAAGGCGGTCTGTTCTGCAGCCGCGGACTCTCATTTATGCTCGCCTTCGGTTTAATTATTTGCTCGTCACACTTTTCATTAGGAGAAAAATAAACAGAATGTGAGGCTAGGCCTCAGATGGGGGTCTGCAGTTCCAGGATCGCCAAGGAACTCCGAGTTTGAGGACGAAGAAATTCACAAAGCGTCGAGTCCGTCTGAACGGAAAAGACTGTGAAAGTGTTTAGAGGTTTTAAGAGGAAAGCGTCCGGCGTTTTTGAGATTCGGAGTCTGTGGAGTCGGCTGCTCCTGTTCCCACGTGTCTGGAGGTTCGTGATGATCCCGAGGGACTGCGAATGGCTCATCGTTGAGGTTTAAAGGTTCCACTCGGGAATCTCAGGGCTTCCTGCGGGCAGGAATGCCTGGGGGCTGGCGGAGTTCCGTCATACCCGTTCGTCATACCCGTTCGTCATACCTGTTCTGTTTGCACTGACGGTGCAGTACAGGGTGTGACAGTGTGTGCTTGTGAGTGGGACCTGCGCTCAGTGTGCAGGCTGAAAGCTGGCGTCTCCCCAGGACAAGGCCGGAGGGCACAGGGGCGAATGGGCGGCTCATCGTGGAATGCACGGAGCCATCTCAAGCCCGTGCCCTGGTCCCTGCAGAAATATTCTCACGCACTAAAGGGGCCGAGACTGTGCAGGCGGGCGGAGCGGTCCGCTGACATCGAGCCCAGAAAGGCGGGCCTCCACCGCTCGGCGTGCTCCCAGGTCACGGAGAGGCCGGGGGGCTCCAGGCCCTGGCCTGCCACCCATAGGTGCAGGACACCCCCACGGCGAGCCCCTGGGAGTGTGCCCTGTGGGTCTGGGCGTGGAGAGGGCGGTGGGGGTGGGGGAGGGGTGGGGAGGTTTTGCTCAGACCATAAGTAATGAAGCATCAGCCCCTAGGAGACGGCCTGGGCTAAGGGGTCCCTGCCGGCTGGCAGAGCAGGGTGCCGGTGCCACCTCAAGAGCCCCCACCTTCGGGGAGCAGCAGCAGTGACATCGGGGAGGCACTGGAAGCCAGGCCACTCCACAGTGCTCAGCTGCATCCCACGTGGGGCTCCCCCGAAACCGCAGAGCTCAGATCTACGCCTTACGTCATGCACCCC
>NW_011889494.1:141694-152710 GCF_000151845.1 Pteropus vampyrus | reverse complement strand
AAACTAAAATACTTAATGAGGCGTTTTGAAAACTTCTATTGTCAAAGCATGTCGACTCCATCACATGTGTGGCATCTCATTACGGGTAATTATAATACAATTAGAAGTGCTATAATAATTCTAACCTTGAAGGCACAGTAAAGGGTGGCTGTATTTGCCTCCCGAGCCCACACATCTGAGGCGTTTCTTCATTAATTATGTTTCACATAAGAATAATTTTGTCGTGTCAGACTGCAATGCCGAGGCGTCGGCCAGACCCTGCGCCCCCTGGACTGTGTCCTTCTGCAGGGAGCGCTGCTCGGCCTGAAGTCCTGGCCTGAAGGCACCTTGTATGGGGGAGGGGAGCTGTGTCATTTCCTGTCTCGAAGGAGGTGTCTGTTGCTGATCTTTATTTTATTTTGTAACCCAATTAGGCAAGTAAACAAACTGGGGGCCACGGAGCTCGTCAGGTCAGGTGCGTTTGCTTCAGGCCCCTAACTACGAAGCACAGCCAGGCGGTCACGTTCCTTCCCATGCTCCCTTCGCCTGCCACCTTCCCTCCCAAACAGCCCGTCCCCCGTAAGAGCACGGGGACTCGGAGCAGCCAGCGAGGGGGCGGGCTGTGGCAGTCAGCGCGAACCTTGTCCTCACCGCTTTGTTGCTGCTTGGAAGATCCGCCTGTGCAGATAGGGCCTAAAGAGACGACTCCGCTTTTCCAGCAAAGGGACTGTCATCGCCAGGGACGACGCCAGGGAAAATTCCTGATTTGAAAGTGGATCGTGACCTCAGAGGGCAAATGATCGGAGGATTTAAGGCCAGTCCCCGGATTACAGGTTTGTTAACTGGATAAAATATCTACTAATATTTTTCAAGCTTCTCAGGCCTCCTCGATTGAGAGGTGGGGGGCCATCGCTCTTTCTTGAGTGCTTCCTTAGGACCAGAGAAAACGCACCCCCAAAATACACACGCACACTCGCTCACCTAAACGCAAACAATCCTCCAGGTCTGGGACCGCAGGGGCCGTCCTGGCATCTGCCCCCCCCCCCCACCGCCACCTGCCCTTTCTCGCTGGGCGGACGCCTCACGTCGGGCGAGAAGCCTGCTCTAGGGAGGAGCACAGTCTGAGCATTTTAGAATCACAAGCAAACGCAAGAGGAACATACAGGCGGCAGAGGCCGCGGTGAAATTTCACCAGTTTAAATTAATTAGAGTCCATTCAAGTGACAAGGCGTGTTGGGGACACACATTTTGTAACTTCCAAGTATAATAGCAACTTAACCCAGGCTGGAAAGACAGAGAGAGGGAGAAGGAGGGGGAGAGAGAAGGAGAAAGGAAAAGCCGGGGTGGTTCTCAAGGGAAGGACTGTAGTGAATAGACCGGAATGATTCGTAATTAGCATATAAATTGTATGCATGTAAATGATGCTTCTAAAAGGTATTTGAAAAGTTTATTTTCTTAAGTATTTCGAATCGGACCCCCTGCAACCTTGTTTACAGTACTGATTTGCACTTGCACGAGAAAGCTTTGCAGTGCAAAGAAGAACGTCATCGGGGGCCCCCGCCCCGCCCCCGCCCCCGCCCCCCGCCGCCCGTGCTCCCCCACACATTCCGCATTAGTGGCATACAAATTAATGAGCTTTTTACAGCGTTCAGTCAAATCACGAAATACAAAGCTTTAATTCAAACACTGCGGCTTGATTATTATAATTTATTTAAATGCAATGCACTGTTTGCTAAAATTTCAGAGGACTGGAATCGGTATGTAATTTAAAGTTCGTTTCGACATGGCGGTGACAGACGCGCCCGCTCCCCAGCCGGGTGGCAGTCAGCTTCCCTCTTCTGTGAAAACAGCGATTCGGTGCTTTACAGCAACCCCACGCCGAGCGAGCCTGGGAGCAGCCAGCTCTGGGTGCTGACGCAGACGTGGGGCCGGAGCCCAGGGCGGGGACCGGAGCCCAGGGCGGGGACCGGACCGAAGGCACGCGTTCAGGGAACATCCGTCGTGACATCTCGGTGCGGCCGCCCGGCCAGGCCTTCTGCGCCCGCAGGATCTGGGCGGCGACAACGCCTTCCTGAGAGAACTCCGCGGATGGCACGAAAAGGCGGGACTGTTTTCCTTCCCGGCCTCGGGCCCGCGCTGCGGCTCAGGCATGGACGTGACACGCGACCCTCATGCAGAGATGCTGCCCCGGGCGGAAGACCCCTCACGGGCTGGCGAGAGGCTCACCGCTCTTTGTCGCTGACCCTCAGCATGACAGGCCGGCCTTCTCGACTCGGTCCCTCCTTTGCCAGCACCACGGGTGTTCCGTGGGGAACCACTTTGGGAAACCCTGTTGTGAGCCTCTCGTCCTCTACCCATGAGCTGTTGGTTCCCTTTGCTACTGAGTTGGTTTCCTTTGCCTTTTTCCATGAACTCATTTTAAAAGTTAAAGAAATAAATCCACGTGATCATATTAAAATCGTTCAGGAAGGAGTTTTTTTGTGTGATTTTAGGACGAAATTCTAATCGTAGAACGACGGCCCCAGCGAGTTGGCAGAATAAATCGCACGAGCTGTCGCCAGGCCCTCCTCAGCAAACACCTTATTGCTTACGTGCCACCAACAGGGTGGGAGAGGCCTCGGTTTATGCTCTGGTTGACGATGGGGGTCTTAAAGCTTTTATTCCTTTTTTTCCCCAAGTGGAAAGTGGGTATCTAAATGCTATTTTGCTTTGCATTCTTTAATCGTGAGTGAACGTGAGCCTCTTACTTTAGGTATGTATTGTCTTTTGTGTATTTTCTTCTGTGAAATCTAAATTCATATATTTTACTCTCTTTTCTCTTGTAAGTTATCTGCGTTTTCCTTATTGATTTCTAGTAATTATTTAAAATGCCCGAAAATAGCCCCTCAACCACGGCGTTGGTAAATTGGTACAATGGGGGGACACGCCATGGCGTTTTGGGGAGAGTCAGTGAGCGAAGCCAGCAGTACCTGGCCTGATTCGTGCCAGGCTCGGCCGGGCAGACGTCGGTGATCTTGCGATGTGATGAGTCATGATTCTCATGATCTTTCGCTGATATCTTTGTCACTGTGTCTTCTCCCTTTTTAAAACAAAATCGGCTGAGTAAACTTTGAGATCTAGTTGGTTATTCGAGGCCTCGTGAGTCAGGCGTCGTCCCGTCCAGCGGTCAGAAGAGGGAGCTGGGAGCCGTGCGAAGTGGAGGCGTTAAAGGCAGGATGGCGGGCGGGAAAGGAGGTAAAGGACGGGCTCCTTCAGGCGAGGTCGCCTTTCCTCGGGGGGGCGGGCAGGGGGCCTGTCAGGCAGATGACGCTCCTGGCGTTGATCGGGAAACTCCAGGCTGACTGGTCAAAGTCACATTCCTGGGAGAGGCTGAACCTGCGGCTGGGCGGGTACCAAGTCTCAGTTTGCTGGCTGGGGCTTAGCACAAGTGACTCCATTCTCTCTCTCTCTCTCTCTCTCTCTCTCTCTCTCTCTCTCTCTCCCTCCCTCCCCTCCTTCCTCCCTGTGTTTTAACAATTCTCTCTTTTAATCAAACTCACAGCCCGACTGAGAGATGTGATCAAACTCTAGGGTGTTAAGGTAACTCCCAGCTATGCCCCGAAATCCTCGCAGCCTTCCTGGTCCTCTGTGTGGCACTCAGATGTCATGATGTGCTCTTGCTGCAACTCTGTGGCCTTCACAGGTCAGGACTTCGGGCTCACGTTCCTTTACGTGAGTCGCTCTCGTTGTCTCTTTGCGACATTCCAGACTTAGGGAGAGCGTCTGCTTGCTGGTTAGAGGCTGCAAACATCCAAAGCCTTCGAGAGAACACAGTGCACAGGGAGACCACTGTGACCGTGACAAGCAGGATGAGTCCCGATGTCTGCGTGCTCTTTGACGCCACGGTCCCAAAGACCAATCTCAATCAGAGAAGTCGCCTTTTTACGTCCAGCGTCCTGCTCAGTGACCTGGCATAGCCGAGTCTCGACGCCCCCTCAGAAGTGTCGGCCCCAGTGCTGTCAGCGTGTGGGCCGCAGCAGACGGCTCCCTGCTTAGCCAGAAGCGTCCGAGGCCCATCCTGCTGCCAAGGACGATAGCCAGAGTGTCCCGGGCTGTTCTTGGGGGGCTGGTGCTTCGGCTGTGGGTTTCGTCGTGCCCCCCAGTGAGCGGAGGTCCTGACCACGGCCTCACGTGCACCCATACCCCGCCAGGGTGCACCGATCCGCCAGACGGAGCCGATCAGAATCATGGGTGCCTCCCGTAATTTCCATTAGCATCTGTGGCTCAGGACTGGACAGGTGACAGAGATGGGGGATGGTGCCTTTTCAGGGACTGTGGACCACGCAGCGGCTTCATTCTGGTCACCCTGCCCCGTTTTCCTGTCCTCGAAGGGAGCCTGGATGCAAGGGCTTGGGGTCATGGACCAGAGGCGGGAAATGGACCCCCAGTTTGGGGAGACGGACGTGACAGAGATGGGGCTGCGCTTGTGCGGGAGAAACTGAGGCATCGAAAGTTCGCCGAAGTTTGTGGTGGGCAGAGCGACAGAGTCGCCAGCTCATGGCCAACTCAGCGGCCGTCTGAAGGCCGCGTCGCTCGCGTCAGCGCGGGCCTGGCAGAGGCAGGGGGTGCCTTAGGCTTCCAGGCTGATGCCGGAGCGAAGGAGAGAAGGAAGAGGCCGGCGTTTACGCTTAATCCCAGTGAGCAGCGCTGGGCCGGGGCCTCGGGGGGCAGGTCTGCCGGGTGTCGCCACCCCCTTCCCGGCCGGTGGATTTTGAGGTCTCTAGCAGGTGTGCCATTCCTAGGCTCTGAAGGAGCCCTTCCTCGTTGGGGTACAGACCCAAAGTTTGAGTCGCTGAAGTCTGGCGGCCTTTTGGGCGGCGAGGAGGACCTGGCGTGTCCCCTCCCCGGACATGCGACGGCAGTTTTTGCTCTTAGCGATTCCGGATGAGAAGCTGGGGCAGAATTGGAAACGTCGGTTTGGGGAGTTATGTGGGGACCGGAAGATTTCGGGATCCAGTTTGCAGGCCCATCCTGAACCTCCGAGGCGGTGGCGGGAGTAGAAGCCAATGTCTGCACAAGTGTAAAAACAGTTTTTCCCCTAGAATTACCCTCTCGTTTGCTACAAAGACGATCGCAGTACAAGTAATTCATTGCGTCGATCTGGGCTGATTATTCACATACGTGCGGCAAGAGCCGTGATGGGCCACGTCGCCCTTTTTCAGACGGCTTTGCTGGAACCCGGGGGGCGACGAACGAGGCCAATGGTTCGGAGGGGCTTTCTCGGCCCGGGAGAGTCAACCTCACAAAGCTGTCTGTCGAATCGGAATCTGCCCCTCGAATGCCTTTCTGGTGAGAGCCGTGGAAACACAGAATTCCAGCGTGCCCTGCTCCGAGGACAGCAGCTCGCACTGATTACGTGCACGTGACCGACTACGATGCCATGGGAATGACGTTCAAGACGTCCAGACTCTGGAGGCATCGGGCAGGGAGAAAAAGTAAACGCTCCATCTTCGCCTACGAAGGCACACTTCACCCAACTGCCACGTGTCGCATACAGCTCAAGAGAAAGGGTTCCTTTACATTTGGAAAAACGAAGCATTAGAGACCCAGCGGTGCCTCACACAGGAATTCAGAAACGTCGTAATCCCCCTCCTCAGTTCACTCGGCTCCGTGTGATTAATTCTTGTTCGGCTCGAATCCAGCTTTCTAAAAAGTCATTAGTTCTAGAAATTCTTACCCAGTTCGGTTTCAGAAACTGGACTTGGCACAAGTCCTGCCCCGACTCTCCTTGAGGAGAGTCACGTGGGGGACCATGGCTGCGAAGGAATCACGTGGAGCGAGCCTCACACGTGACAAACGGGCTGAAGGGGCCGCTGGCAGCCGACAGTTCCTTATCTGGAGTTGCCACGGAGACGTGGTCGTCTCTGCAACACATGACCTTTAAAGAGAATGCCCAGAACCAGGACCGTGGCGTTCCAGCAGGACACGTCCTCCAGGGACCTCCGGCACCTCCCACCGTCTCCATGACGCACGACACACAGCTCCACACATTCGGCACAAAGGAGGCTCAGCATCGCCTCTCACTCGACGACGCGGTGCACGTGATGTGGCCTATCAGACAAGCCAATCAGTCTACCATGTCCCTGTCACACGTGCAGAGAACACGGTCTCTGAACACGGTCCAGAGACCCCGGGAACACCCCACAGTTACGTCCGGGTCACGAGAATCGGATCGTTGGGAAACTTTGTCAAAAATATCAAAAGGTTTGAAACGCTTGGTCAAATAAGATCATAGGTCGCTGTGAAACAATACTTAGTCATCCTTTTAACAGAGATAAACTCAAATTCTCATTTTGTACCAGCTTACTTTTGATTTAAAATTCATCTAACTTGATTACATTTATTCTAATTTGACGAGCCTGACCGCACACACAGTTCCTTCCTAGAGATTTCTTTCCCACAAGCCTGAGACTTCTTTTGCATATGTAGGTTTCATCCTATTTCCCTCTTTCCCATTTTGAAACAACCAGCCTCACTTTAGGACAGAATTACTTTGCTTTTCCTCCCAAAAAAACGCATCTCTGTCCTTCACATTTTCCTACCTAGAATGTACCTCCACCTTTCCTAGCACATGGACGTGTCCCCCTCATTATTTTTAGTAGCTTTAATTATGTGTATTAGAAATGTCACCCTAAAACATCCTTAAAAGTCAAAGTCAAAGTTGAAAAGGAAACCATGCCAGCCTTCCATAGACTGGCAAACGTGCGAGCCTGTTCAGATGTGAGACGAGGCCGGCCATCGTCCGAAGCTCCTAGCTGACGAATTTTGGAAAGAGGAACGTGAACTTATCCGGCCTTCAGCAGACCTTCGTGGAATGAAAGTATTACACTTAATAGGATAACTCGAACACTAGGCCTGTTTTAGTGAAGCCATCAAACTTAAACCGGCTCTAATACCGAATATTCACCAGGTGAAGTGAACCTCATCGTTCTTTGTGTTGGTTTCTATGACATTTCTGTGAATTTGATTTACATAAGCCCTTAACTTTCTTTAAGCCAATTAAATAGAGCTCTTTAACAGATGCAGGTGGGGTAGGTCTACAGCCCAGGTGTGTGGAGACACGTAAACTTACAGATGGGCACGGAACCTTGTGGCTTCCGTTTTAAACATTTCTGCCTTGAATCAGGTACAATAACGCAAAACTCACTATTTATAAAAGAAATTGGCTCTCGGCTGTTTTTCTTGTAGATGGCGTAAGTTAAGGTTACCTGCTCAGATGGCTAAAGCTTTTTACTAATAAATGTATTTGCGGAGAAGACAAATAATTTTTTATTCACCTAAGTTTCGAATGACCTTTCCCCCCTTCGTTCTTTTCCTGATAAGAATCGCTCCCTGCAGTTCGCACTGTGAAGAGGTGGACCAGACCAGAGCTAACATTTACATCTCAAAGGCCCAGGGAAGCAATGCCCGTTCTCAGAGAAGGTCTTTGGTTTCTTAAGGCCAATATTTTACAAGCCTTTTGAGATAAATCAGAGAGGCTCTGGGGTTGGAAAGAAGGACGGGCGGACTTTGAACAGTGTCTGGAGCTGCGTTTCTCCTCGTGCGAAAACCCGTAAGGTAAGGACGGCTGCTCTCGGCTCCTCGAGGAGTCGGTCCAGCCTCTGTGCCATCTCAGGCGGATCTGCTCCGCTGACGACATTCCCCTCTCTTGCTTTTTATATCGGGGAGAAGATTTCCAGCTAAGGGGAACTCAAAAGGTTCCCGTGATCTGGATGCAGGGCTGTGCGCCTTCGGGGTGTTTCCGTAAACGCTCCCACGCAGGCTTCGGGAGGAGTCTGTTCCCTGCGGGTGCCTGGCTTCGTTTCAGCTCAGAGGAGCAGACCTAAAAATATCCCGTCAGACTTTTACTAAGCTTGGTTTCCTCTGGCTGTTTAAGCTCTTGCACGCTTGGCCCGTGCCCCCCGATCTCTGTGGCTTTCTGGTCCCCGGGATCCCCAGCAGTGTTAGCCTTTACGTCATGTGCACCTGACACGTCAGCGGCCACCGATGGACTAGGGACTGGAGAGTGGGTAGAACTAGAAAACCCCTAAGAGTGGGAGCTGCGGACTGAGTCCAAACAGATGAAGAGCTGCAGCTGCCGCCGGCAGGTCCCCATGTGGCGTCTGGGGACAGAGCCGAGGGCTGGGGTCTACATGTCGCTGCAGACTGGCCGGTACGAGGCCCCGTGCTCACCAGCAGCGAGTCCCAGTGTGCAGCTGGGAACGGGAGCAGGACCCAGAAATGAGGGTGGTAGGCTGGGCCGAGGTCGCAAACCAAAGGGGACTTGGGACTGGAAGCCAGTGAGGTCAGAACCGGGAGGGACAGAACGCAGAGCGCTTCCTGGGTGCCATGGCTTCGCTCCTCAGTGTCCCCAAAGCCATCGGCAGTTCCCTTAAGATTCCACGGCTGGGGCCAAATCTGTTAAAGACAAAGTCAGCTGAGCGACCCTGGAGATCTAGTTGGTTGTTCAAGGACACGTGAGTCGGGCGTCGTCCCGTCCAGCGGACAGAAGAGGGAGCTGGGAGCCGTGCGAAGTGGAGGCGTTAAAGGCAGAATGGCGGGCGGGAAAGGAGGTAAAGGACGGGCTCCTTCAGGTGAGGTCACCTTTCCTCGGGGGGGCGGGCAGGGGGCCTGTCAGGCAGATGACGCCCCTGGCGTTGATCGGGAAACTCCAGGCTGACTGGTCAAAGTCACATTCCTGGGAGAGGCTGAACCTGCGGCTGGGCGGGTACCAAATCTCAGTTTGCTGGCTGGGGCTTAGCACAAGTGACTCCAATCTCTCTCTCTCTCTCTCTCTCCCTCTCTCTCTCTCCCTCTCTCTCTCCCTCTCTCTCTCCCCGACCCCTCTGTTTTTATAATGCCATCTCTCCCCAACGACATTTGGCTTGGGTGTTCTTGAACATTTCCCTTTATGAGACAATACCATAAATAAATTCATTTATGTTCACTTAGAAGTTACTTAGAGGTATATATGGAACAAATTATTTTTTCTCAGATTGATGGGTGCTTTAAAATGTGTCATTGCGTCTAAGACCATGCCATCCTGAACACGCCTGATCCCATCTGATCTCGGAAGCTAAGCAGGGTTGGACCTGGTTAGCCCTTGGATGGGAGACCACCTAGGAAAACCAGGTGCTGTAGGCGTAAAAAAAATAAAATAAATAAAATAAAATGTGTCATTGAAATCCTCCTGTTTTGTGACGATGTATATAAAGATTAAGCGAGTTTAACATTTCCTGGTGAGAAAGCCCAGATTAGACAGATGTTTATCTGTCCTTCCGGTCAAGGACATGAGTAAATGATATCTATTTTCCTCTGAACGTAGAAGTCAGAAATTACACAGCGTTGCTCCTTTTTGTTCGGGCTTGGCGACAAGTCATGGTGGGGAGGAAACATTCCCTTCTTCCTTTCTAGGTTCTTTGGTTGTTCTAATAATTCAGTTGGTAGAAAACAGATTAACAGGAAAAGAAAACCAAATTTAATGTCGTACATACTGGAGCCCCCGAGACCCGGGACACGAAAGGCGACGGGGTCGTTAAGGCTCATCGGGTGGGCCTGGGCCCTCGGGGAGGAAGGGCTTTCACAGGAAGGTGGCGACGTTCGGAAATTGAATGCTGCCTGTCGCGTGATTTCCTCGGTGAGAAGGTGTCTCTGGCGACAGCCTCCCCCTGGCACAGGCCCCTCCCGAGGTGGCCTGAGTCAGCTGAGGGGAAGGCAAAGAGCTTTTCGAGACCTGCCAGATTTGAATCACCTGTAGCTCAAAAGACTCCTCATGCCAAAGTGACACATATGGGGGGCGGCTTCTGCTCCGCTTCAGCCAGGTGGGCCCGTCTGGCCGCCTGTAACGTCCTCCAGGAGCCGGAAGCCGTCACCAACTGGCCGGACAGGCGCTGAGGGCGAAGCGCTGTGCCTATGTCCTCCCGGATCCGTGGTTCTCAACCTTGTCACCTATGGCACACTTGGCGATGTCTGGACACATTTCGGTTGCCACAGCCGGGGAGGGGGCTGCTCCTGCCACGTAGAGGGTGAAGGCGGGCGTGCCACCAAACACCCCACCAAGCACAGGGTGCCTGCACGGCCGAGCGAGGCCCTGCCCCGAGTGTCCCCAGTGCTAAGGTGAGACCTGCGTGGGGACAAATGGGTGGGACGTCGTCCTTGGGGACAGCCCTGGGTCCTGACGGCTGCCAGCAGGGGCCTCGCGTCCGGACGAGCATGGGGGGTGCAGCGGGCTCCGGGCTCCCCACACCACGTGAGCCCCCCCGTGTTGTCGTCTGTGCCGAGCACGCCGAGTGCCAGGTGTGCCAGGCCCGTGCGCACCGCACAGCACCGCACAGCTGGTCTCGCCACGCCCCCAGCGCACGGAGCGGGCTCTCGAGATTAATGAATTATAGAGCAACGAGTGACTCAGACCGGCATCGCTGTTTGTCTTCCTTTAGTATTAAAATGAGTTTAAGTCTTTTAATTACATTTTAAATATTAATATTTTAAATATACGTGGAAATAGGCATTGGGACTCTCACGCTGGAAACTTCCAGGAGCGCACAGGGTGGGCCTGCCCACCGCCCTCCTCCTGGTGTCTGGGGACGGACGAGCTCCCCGCGGCCCTGGATGTGGAGACCCGGGCATGGGAGCAGGGGCTGCGGAGCTGGCTCTGGTGGCCGGAGGTGGAGCCGAGCCAGAGGCCACCACTGCCCAGTTTCCCCAGGCCATCACGACCCAGGAGCCACATGACAAAGCCCATCCGGCCATTCTGCGTTCCTCCTACGCAGCGCACGGTCAGGCCACTGCCCACTACCACCCGCGTAGTCGCTCTATTAACCGCGTGAAGTAGTTCTAGGCTGCAAGCAGTTTCGTTTCGTTAAACCGGGCCGTTCCCCCCACATCCGCCTCCACCCCAGGGTGCGAGGACTGAGCAGGCGCTGCCTGGCGCCGACGGCTCGGGGCGCGTCCACGCACCACGCAGGTCCCACGCCGGCTGGGGGCGGGACTCCGGGGCTGGTCGTCGGGGAGGGTGACCGC
>NW_011889494.1:134599-139409 GCF_000151845.1 Pteropus vampyrus | reverse complement strand
ACATTTGGCTTGGGTGTTCTTGAACATTTCCCTTTATGAGACAATACCATAAATAAATTCATTTATGTTCACTTAGAAGTTACTTAGAGGTATATATGGAACAAATTATTTTTTCTCAGATCGATGGGTGCTTTAAAATGTGTCATTGCGTCTACGACCATGCCATCCTGAACACGCCCGATCCCATCTGATCTCGGAAGCTAAGCAGGGTCGGACCTGGTTAGCCCTTGGATGGGAGACCACCTAGGAAAACCAGGTGCTGTAGGTGTAAAAAAATAAAATAAATAAAATAAAATGTGTCATTGAAATCCTCCTGTTTTGTGACGATGTATATAAAGATTAAGCGAGTTTAACATTTCCTGGTGAGAAAGCCCAGATTAGACAGATGTTTATCTGTCCTTCCGGTCAAGGACATGGGTAAATGATGTCTATTTTCCTCTGAACACAGAAGTCAGAAATTACACAGCGTTGCTCCTTTTTGTTCGGGCTTGGCGACAAGTCATGGTGGGGAGGAAACATTCCCTTCTTCCTTTCTAGGTTCTTTGGTTGTTCTAATAATTCAGTTGGCAGAAAACAGATTAACAGGAAAAAAAAAAAAACAAATTTAATGTTGTACATACTGGAGCCCCCGAGACCCGGACACGAAAGGCGACGGGGTCGTTAAGGCTCATCGGGTGGGCCTGGGCTCCCGGGGAGGAAGGGCTTTCACAGGAAGGCGGCGACGTTCGGAAATCGAATGCTGCCTGTCGCGTGATTTCCTCGGTGAGAAGGTGTCTCTGGCGACAGCCTCCCCCTGGCACAGGCCCCTCCCGAGGTGGCCTGAGTCAGCTGAGGGGAAGGCAAAGAGCTTTTCCAGACCTGCTGGATTTGAATCACCTGTAGCTCAAAAGACTCCTCATGCCAAAGTGACACATATGAGGGGCGGCTTCTGCTCCGCTTCAGCCAGGTGGGCCCGTCTGGCCGCCTGTAACGTCCTCCAGGAGCCGGAAGCCCTCACCAACTGGCCGGACAGGCGCTGAGGGCGAAGCGCTGTGCCTGTGTCCTCCCGGATCCGTGGTTCTCAACCTTGTCACCTATGGCACACTTGGCGATGTCTGGACACATTTCGGTTGCCACAGCCGGGGAGGGGGCTGCTCCTGGCACGTAGAGGGTGAAGGCGGGCGTGCCGCCAAACACCCCACCAAGCACAGGGTTCCTGCACGGCTGAGCGAGGCCCTGCCCCGAGTGTCCCCAGTGCTAAGGCGAGACCTGCGTGGGGACAAATGGGTGGGACGTCGTCCTTGGGGACAGCCCTGGGTCCTGACGGCTGCCAGCAGGGGCCTCGCATCCGGATGAGCATGGGGGGTGTAGCGGGCTCCGGGCTCCCCACACCACGTGAGCCCCCCCGTGTTGTCGTCTGTGCTGAGCACGCCGAGTGCCAGGTGTGCCAGGCCCGTGCGCACCGCACAGCACCGCACAGCTGGTCTCGCCACGCCCCCAGCGCACGGAGCTGGCTCTCGAGATTAATGAATTATAGAGCAACGAGTGACTCAGACGGGCATCGCTGTTTGTCTTCCTTTAGTATTAAAATGAGTTTAAGTCTTTTAATTACATTTTAAATATTAATATTTTAAATATACGTGGAAATAGGCATTGGGACTCTCACACTGGAAACTTCCAGGAGCGCACAGGGTGTGCCTGCCCACCGCCCTCCTCCTGGTGTCTGGGGACGGACGAGCTCCCCGCGGCCCTGGATGTGGAGACCCGGGCATGGGAGCAGGGGCTGCGGAGCTGGCTCTGGTGGCCGGAGGTGGAGCCGAGCCAGAGGCCACCACTGCCCAGTTTCCCCAGGCCATCACGACCCAGGAGCCACATGACAAAGCCCATCCGGCCATTCTGCGTTCCTCCCACGCAGCGCACGGTCAGGCCACTGCCCACTACCACCCGCGTAGTCGCTCTATTAACCGCGTTAAGTAGTTCTAGGCTGCAAGCAGTTTCGTTTCGTTAAACCGGACCGTTCCCCCCACATCCGCCTCCACCCCAGGGTGCGAGGACTGAGCAGGGGCTGCCTGGCGCCGACGGCTCGGGACGCGTCCACGCACCACGCAGGTCCCACGCCGGCTGGGGGCGGGACTCCGGGGCTGGTCGTCGGGGAGGGTGACCGCCGGGGGCCGGGGTGGTGGCGGCTGCTGGCCTGCTCGCCTGCTTCTCCGCCGCCCACCTGGCTCCCAGGAGCTGGATCCGCAGTGACCCGACAGGGTTCAGTGGTAACCAGCCCTGGTGGGAGGAGGGGGGACCTACCTGGCCCCGCCTCGCCCTAGGCCCCGGCGCTCCCTTCAGCCCCGCTGCTCGTTCGCGTAAATATGTTGTGTTCTGCGCTAAGTGAAATACGGATTACGTCTGGTATGTATAAGAGCCTTAGCATTTTCATCTAAGGACAGCTTATTTGCATGTCATTGGACAAACTGGTTTAAGTAAATATATCACCAATGATATGCAAATCAGGTGGCCAGTGTAGTCTGTTGTCCACGGCTACTATGGAAACGGGCGTGGGAACTACCAGTAGGATCCATCAGGAAGGATCCACTTTCTCTTTCTCGAACGTTCAGTCTCCCGTGTTTTCGCGTTTCTGCTCTACCTGTCACTCAAAATACACCTTTAGCTCCTCAGATTTTCACCTTCCATTCACTCTTCTTGAGCTACTTTAAAAGGTTGTGCCTGTAAGTTTTTAAAAAGCTTCCCATCTTTAAGGGGATAAAATGAGTGTCATCATGGTAAACAACCTGCAAGGTAATTGCTTTGGTTTGATTTAGGGCCCAACAAAATCGATCCTATAAATAGTCCAGGATGATACAATAGCAACAGGGGGCAAGTGAGGGCCGCGCTGGGGACACGATGGGCCCTTTAGCTTTCTCTTAGATGTCCTAGTTCAAATTCTCATGACTCCTCTGTCCCTCACGGAGTTCCTGAAGGCTCAGACACTAGTTTATTTTGTTGCCTTTTTACATCGTGGCCAAGTATTTAAACGCAACGTAAGTCGTGTAAAAAAAAGTAGAAAATGGAACCTACACGCTCTGACCGTAAGGCTTTTAACGACGTTTGGCTATTTATGCATTTTTAAAATTACCTGGGGGTGGGACCGGGGTTGACCGAATGAGATATGAAGGATTTGGGGGGGCCGGAGACGTCCTAAATCTTGACCGTGGTTTCCTGGGTGTGCGAACTTGTCAAAACTCATCTAATTGCACACTTAAATGGATACATTTTACTTCGTGCACATTATGCTCGATCATTTTGATTCAGAAAAAAAATCTCCATGCCTAACTAGTTTATTTTTGCAGCATAATAAAAATAGTTTTTGAAAAGACTTCCAAAACATTCCAAAATTTAGCAAAATTCAAGCTTGAGGAAAATAAATCTTTTCTCGGGGTTTAGAAGCACACACAGACCTGCTTAGTGATAGGAACAGCGCCTAGCATGTTCTGCGGGCTGCACGCCCCCAAACAGGACAAGCCCCTCATACAGTGGAAGAGGAGCTGCGGAAAATCAATCCTGATGAGAATTCCTCCTGCTTTGCCTGCAAAAACCTACTTTGAGGGACTGCCTGGAGGTCTGAAGACCTGGCTCCCCCCAGATGCAGACGGACAGGGTGGGGGCACCAGCAGGCGGGGACACCCAGCCCTAGCCCGATTTCTCTCCGGCTTACATTGCCCTTGGCCTTGACCAATCCCTAACCCAGCCCCTTCCCCCAATCTACACCTGTCTAACCCACCTGTGTCTGTACCTGATGCCATGTCACCCCACGCTGACCAACCACTCACGGCCAGGAAGGGTTTCTGGGGTTGGTGCTGGCCCATCCCCTGGCCGGCACCATGGACCGGGGGAATGGGAGCATCATCTGCGGGTGTGGCCAGAAGGGAGGAAGGCTTCGGCTCCCCTCCGAGGCTTCCAAGGAAACGAAACGATACGGAGACACTGCTGAGTGCTCCCCCGCCCTCACCGCCCCAGGACGAGTCCCGCTGGCTCAGGGGCAGCGCTCAGCAGCTGGCTGGAGCAGCCCACGCTCTGCCGGAAGCAAACGTCAACGCGACCGAACACCTAGATTCGTTTTTTAAGTGTTTTCTATCTTCCCACTGGAGTCTGGGCTCCATGCAGACAGGGTGCCGATGTTTATATGCACATGCACGCACACACATGCTCTATGCACGTGCACACACACGCTCTACACACTGCATGCACACACTCTATGCACACACATACACGCTCTACACAATGCACACACACACGCTCTATGCACACGCACACACACTGCACTAAAGCACACACATACTCTATCATGTGCACGCACACACTATGCACGTGCATGCACACACATGCTCTGCGCGCACACATACATGTTCTACACACTGCACATGCATGCTCTATGCATGTGCATGCACACATGCGCACACACACGCTCTACACACTGCACAAACACATGCACACACACACACGCTCTACACACTGCACAAACACACATGCTCTATGCACTGGCGCACACACGCTGTATGCACTGCAGGTACACATGCACTCTATATGTGCACACACACATGCTCTTGTACTGCACGCACACACACTCTACACACGTGCACACTCACACGCTTTTAAATGTCATCCTGTCGGATGTTCTGTGCTGAACCACTGAACAGGAGGGCTACGCCGCATGTTTTTCCCGCTGGTGTCGTCGAAGGCTCCTGAATTCGGCAGCTTGGAAGCTCATATCCCGATGAGCCGGGACTCCTTTCCCGACGCAGAGGTCCTGTTCTGTCTGCAAGGATGTGCCAGTCCCCGG
>NW_011889494.1:131284-134169 GCF_000151845.1 Pteropus vampyrus | reverse complement strand
GCCAGGAAGGGTTTCTGGGGTTGGTCCTGGCCCATCCCCTGGCCGGCACCATGGACCGGGGGAGCGGGAGCATCATCTGCGGGTGTGGCCAGAAGGGAGGAAGGCTTCGGCTCCCCTCCGAGGCTTCCAAGGAAACGAAACGATACGGAGACACTGCTGAGTGCTCCTCCACCCTCACCGCCCCAGGACGAGGCAGCGCTCAGCAGCTGGCTGGAGCAGCCCACGCTCTGCCGGGAGCAAATGTCAACGCAACCGAACGCCTAGATTCGTTTTTTAAGCGCTTTCTATCTTCCCACTGGAGTCTGGGCTCCATGCAGACAGAGCGCCGGCGTTTATATGCACATGCACACACACACGTGCTCTATGCACGTGCACACACACGCTCTACACACTGCATGCACACACGCTCTACGCACACACATACACACACGCTCTACACAATGCACACACACACGCTCTATGCACATGTACACACACTGCACTAAAGCACACACATGCTCTGCATGTGCATGCACACATGCTCTACACGCACACACACACGCTCTACACACTGCATGTACACACGCTCTACGCACACACATACACACACGCTCTATGCACTGCACACATACGCTCTATGCACTGGCGCACACACGCAGTATGCACTGCAGGTACACATGCACTCTACGTATGTGCACACACACATGCTCTTATACTGCATCCACACGTGCTCTACACACACGCACACACACTCTACACACGTGCACACTCACACGCTTTTAAGTGTCATCCTGTCGGATGTTCTGTGCTGAACCACTGAACAGGAGGGCTACGCCGCATGTTTTTCCCGCTGGTGTCGTCGAAGGCTCCTGAATTCGGCAGCTTGGAAGCTCATATCCCGATGAGCCGGGACTCCTTTCCCGACGCAGAGGTCCTGTTCTGTCTGCAAGGATGTGCCAGTCCCCGGGTGAAGATGTCTCCGAGGCGTCCTGGGAGCTCCTGAAACTCTCTGTCACTGCTGTGCTCACTCCAGCTACCCCAAAGGGCTTTGGAACGTTGGGGAGTACCACACTCGTTTGGGAGGAAGGCGGCTAAGGAGGGACTTTAAAATAATAAAGGCGGGGTGGGGACAAGCGGAGGGCAGTTGGAGGGCCCCCGTGAAGGCTGTTTGATAAACGGGGGCCCAGGGGCCTGGCTGTTTGTTGAGCGCTCTGGCCTGCTGCAGCTGCTCACAAAGCGGCATTGAGGTGTCTGCTGTGAAAACGTGACATAACCTGACACCGATCAGCCCACAGGGCAGCGCCTGGAGAAGACCACATTGTCCTGCAGCTGGGCCCAGGCCCTGGGAGAGCAGCGGAGCGAGGCCCGCGAGGCTCTCTGGGACACCGGGATGGTCTGGCCCCTCCCCAGCACCGTCTGACCCGCAGTGACAGGGAACGCAGGGGCTTCCTCGGTCTGCATCTTGGTCCTTTGTCACCCCCGGAACCCAGATGATGTGGCGGGCTCTTCGCTTTTGGTGTCCGCCTGTGGCCGAGCGTTCGGCTGTCCACTTTCCCCAATCTGGTCTAATCGTGACTGCAATTAGGTGGTGGCCACACACAGGCCACCAGAGGCGCCCCGGCCGGTTCTACTGATGCTTTAAAGGCCGCTTTCTACTCCTAAGGACGGGAAATATCTCAAATGTCACTGGAAGTACTTAATTTACTTATGGTATATTTTGAATAGAAGCATCTAGGACCATTAGAATTAAGTTGCTGCGTGGAACACCGATCAAAGGATTTCTTCAGGTTTTCATGGTAAAGAACATGTAAGGACCTTCATGGACTTCCTTGAATTTTACTCAGTGAACATCTCGTGTTTGGAACTGTAATTGGACTGTGTGACTACACCACGAATCAGTTTCCCACCACTTTGAACACCATTCCCACCTCTCACGACTCTTTTTTTTTAAATTACCTTGACATTTTTGTTGTTACTGTTATTTTCAATTGTGGTATAAAATACACATAACCTAAAACTTGCCTTTCTAACTCTTTTAAGTGTGCGAGTCAGGAGTGTTCGGCGTGTTCGCACTGGCGGCCGTCAGCACTCCCATCGCCCGAACTGTTTTGAATTTTGCACACTTGAAACCCTGTCCCCTTAAACACCAACTGCCCGCCCCCCTCTCCCAACCCCCAGCACCCACTGCTCCACTTTCTGTCTCTACGAATTCGACAATTCTGGGTCCCTCATGCAAGTGGACTCGCGCACCGTTTGCCTTGTGACGGGCTCATTTCGCTCGGCGCAGTGTCCTCGGGGTACATTTGTGTCGCGGCCTGTGTGGGAACTCCATTCCTTTCCAAGGCCGAGTAAGTCCATTGCACGTATTTACATTTTCTTTCTCCGTTCCCCGCGCGATGGACATGTGGATTGCGTCCAGCGTGTGGCTTCTGCAGATAATGCTGCTGTGAACATGGGCTTGTAAATATCTTTCTGAGCCCTTTATTTAATTTCTTTGAGAACGCAAGTGGAGTTGCTGGGTCACGTGGCATTTCTATCTTTAATTTTTTCAGGGATGTCCTACTGTCACCCACAGCTTCGGCACCATTTCACATCCCCACCGACGGGGCGCAAGGATTCCAATTCCTCCGCATGCTTGCCTGTTTTTTCACAGTCGCCATCCTAAGACAATACTGTCCGTATTAGCACATGCCCCGTGGCCACTTGAAAGGAGTGTGGAGTTCGCTGCTGCGTGATGGAGTGTCCTCTCGGTGGTAACTGGATTCTGTGGGCTGATGATGTAGTTGGCGTCTGTGTCCTTCCTGACATCTGTATTGATTGTTTTTACAGTTGTTCTATCAATTGCCGAGGGAGGGGTCTGGAAAGCTCCAACCACGATCGTTCTCAATTTCTCTGCATATTTCTCC
>NW_011889494.1:128587-131234 GCF_000151845.1 Pteropus vampyrus | reverse complement strand
CAGCACCTGGAGAAGACCACATTGTCCTGCAGCCGGGCCCAGGCCCTGGGAGAGCAGCGGAGCGAGGCCCGCGAGGCTCTCTGGGACACCGGGATGGTCTGGCCCCTCCCCAGCACCGTCTGACCCGCAGTGACAGGGAACGCAGGGGCTTCCTCGGTCTGCATCTTGGTCCTTTGTCACCCCCGGAACCCAGATGATGTGGCGGGCTCTTCGCTTTTGGTGTCCGCCTGTGGCCGAGCGTTCGGCTGTCCACTTTCCCCAATCTGGTCTAATCGTGACTGCAATTAGGAGCTGGCCACACACAGGCCACCAGAGGCGCCCCGGCCGGTTCTACTGATGGTTTAAAGGCCGCTTTCTACTCCTAAGGACGGGAAATATCTCAAATGTCACTGGAAGTACTTAATTTACTTATGGTATATTTTGAATAGAAGCATCTAGGACCATTAGAATTAAGTTGCTGCGTGGAACACCGATCAAAGGATTTCTTCAGGTTTTCATGGTAAAGAACATGTAAGGACCTTCATGGACTTCCTTGAATTTTACTCAGTGAACATCTCGTGTTTGGAACTGTAATTGGACTGTGTGACTACACCACGAATCAGTTTCCCACCACTTTGAACACCATTCCCACCTCTCACGACTCTTTTTTTTTAAATTACCTTGACATTTTTGTTGTTACTGTTATTTTCAATTGTGGTATAAAATACACATAACCTAAAACTTGCCTTTCTAACTCTTTTAAGTGTGCGAGTCAGGAGTGTTCGGCGTGTTCGCACTGGCGGCCGTCAGCACTCCCATCGCCCGAACTGTTTTGAATTTTGCACACTTGAAACCCTGTCCCCTTAAACACCAACTGCCCGCCCCCCTCTCCCAACCCCCAGCACCCACTGCTCCACTTTCTGTCTCTACGAATTCGACAATTCTGGGTCCCTCATGCAAGTGGACTCGCGCACCGTTTGCCTTGTGACGGGCTCATTTCGCTCGGCGCAGTGTCCTCGGGGTACATTTGTGTCGCGGCCTGTGTGGGAACTCCATTCCTTTCCAAGGCCGAGTAAGTCCATTGCACGTATTTACATTTTCTTTCTCCGTTCCCCGCGCGATGGACATGTGGATTGCGTCCAGCGTGTGGCTTCTGCAGATAATGCTGCTGTGAACATGGGCTTGTAAATATCTTTCTGAGCCCTTTATTTAATTTCTTTGAGAACGCAAGTGGAGTTGCTGGGTCACGTGGCATTTCTATCTTTAATTTTTTCAGGGATGTCCTACTGTCACCCACAGCTTCGGCACCATTTCACATCCCCACCGACGGGGCACAAGGATTCCAATTCCTCCGCATGCTTGCCTGTTTTTTCACAGTCGCCATCCTAAGACAATACTGTCCGTATTAGCACACGCCCCGTGGCCACTTGAAAGGAGTGTGGAGTTCGCTGCTGCGTGATGGAGTGTCCTCTCGGTGGTAACTGGATTCTGTGGGCTGATGATGTAGCTGGCGTCTGTGTCCTTCCTGACATCTGTATTGATTGTTTTTACAGTTGTTCTATCAATTGCCGAGGGAGGGGTCTGGAAAGCTCCAACCACGATCGTTCTCAATTTCTCTGCATATTTCTCCTTTCATTTCTGCCGGTTTTGGGTTCACGTATTTTGGAGCTCTGCTGTTTGGTGCATATACATTTAAGATTGCTATGTCTTCTTGATGGGTTGACCTTGTTACCATCATATAAGTTACTGCTTCATCTGTGTAACTTTCCTTTCGTTATTTTTTTTAATAATCTATGTTTTCTATTCTTTTAAAACCTGCTTATGTTGTTATAATCAAGTGAGTTTCTTGTAGACATACAATTGAATCTTTGTTTTATAACCTACTCTGACAATCTGTGTCTTTAAATTGGTGTGTTTATAACATTTACATTAATTCAATGACTATGTTAAGTCAGGTATTTCATTTCTGTTGCCCTGGGGACAACGAAATTTTTTTGTTCAAGTTCTAATTTTTAATTTTTTAATTTTTAATATTTTATTGAGGTGTAATTGACCTACATACAGTATCATATTAGTCTTAAGTGTACAACATTGAAACGATTCAATATTCGTATGCATTGCAAAATGATCATCACAATGTCTCATTAACATCTGTCACCACACACGGTGACAAAAAATGTTTGTGTGTGCGCTTAGAACTTCTAAGATCTACTTTTGTCACAACTTCCAGAGTGCGACGCTGCATCGTCAACGAGAGCCACCACACGGACCCTCACACCCCGTGACTTAGCCATCTCAGGCTGGGGGGGGGGTGGCCCTTTCAACCCCCTTCACCCACTTCATGCGCTTTATTTATTAGCTCTTTTCAGGATGACGAAGCAGCATGTTTTCAGGCTGCCGGGGATGATCCCAGAGAGGGAATAAACCGAAGCGGAATATCCGTCACACGCCTCCTCTGCTAGGGCCACCCACGCCTGAGTAATGTGCCCACATTTGGTGGCACGCCCTTGCCGAACCTCACGTAAGGCAGTCAGTAAATATTTGTGGAATTCAGCTAGTTAGAGCCCACTGCTCTTCACGTCTGGGCGTCCGAGCCAGCATGCCCATGGCAGGCGGCATGTGCTTACAAAGGATGGCCGTGTGTGGGACCCCAGCCAGCGTGAGTCGG
>NW_011889494.1:121204-127467 GCF_000151845.1 Pteropus vampyrus | reverse complement strand
CACACACAGCATCGCTGGCCTTTTCATGGTAAACGCGAGGCCATCCCAAGGCGACTTAGCGTGACCGCTTTGATTTCATTTGGGAGCTCAGAAATTATTTTGATCTCTTCGAAAATAAAATAACTCAATTCTTAAGCATCGGTGTTCTTCTCAATTTCTCTGCCTGAGAATAATGGTACGTTCAGGCAATTAAATGATAACCTTATGAAAAAGATCGTCTAACTTCTTAAAATTCAGCTTCAAAAGCTTTCGTGACTTTTGTTAGCGGTGTCCATCTTAGGGTGACAATGTGGTGCAACTTCAATTTAATGTCTGGAAAGTTGGACCAAAATTGAATGTAGATCGGATCTTGAGCTTGCCGATAGAACAAATTGGTCTGATTATAAGGAGTTGCAGGGCGCACGATTTTAAATTAAGTAGTTTCTTCCCTCTATTAAATAAGGTCAACAGTGTTGTGAGTTATTTTTATTTTTTGTCTACTTTCACATACAAGTTTTCTTTTTATTCATCGATATTCCTTTATTTAGATGTGAGACCAGCTCTGGAGCTCCCTCTCTGGAGAGTGTCTTCCCATCGTGTAGACTGGCAGAGGAAATCCTTTTTGTCCGTTTAGTGTTTTATCACACAGTTCTCTGGAATTCACTTTCGTTTTGTTAGAAAGTCACATTACGCCTTTACCAGAGCAAATCAATGCTTAGACTTTCTTCTCCGAGGTCCCCGATAACATTTGCCGGTTCTGTTCTGCGTGTGTGGTCCAGCACCAAGTCACCTCCTGTTTGCCACTGGTGTTCCCAAGGCCCAAACCCACTCGGGAACCTGCAATTCGGAGAACGGGGCATTTGGGCCCGGTCACGAGGGAGGTGTGAGGGAGGGGGCCCCCTAAGCCTCGGGAACACGCCCTCTGCCTGCGTGGCCACAGGCGGCTTCAGAAGCAGAAGCATGTGTGTCCTGAGCCCCACGCTATGGCCTTAGGCGTCCACCTCGTGTGGCCCACTGGAACCATGTTCAGAGTCAGTCTGTCTGTAGGAAACAGGTGAGTGCAGCATGGCCCTAGGCAGCCTCCTTTCGTTAGTATTTGTCTTTACTGTCACTTTGCTTGGCCGTTGCCCTCCTATTTGTGAGCACGTGTAAGCAGTGATGACCACAGGTCACGTGTTTTCTTCTCCACATTGGCAGATGCCATCGCGAAACCTAAGGGCTGTGGTCGTATCTTGGTCCATGTGCGTCTACGGGGACCCCACTTGGGGACGATTACTTAATGTGGCCCGGGCACACCGTCAGTGTCATCCTGGGGCTGCAGCTGCTCAGTGTGTCCTCTTCCTCCACATCATGTCATTTGTGACAGCGTCGCGCCCACCCACGGCCCCGGGTCTGGGCCTCCGTGATGCCCTGTCCCCAGGCTGGGTCTTCCTTTCTGCTTTACTTAGTCTCGTGTCATGCCAGGCATGTGATAGAAACTTCACAAATACTCGCTACTTCCCTTTCTCAGGGAGATTGGAGAAGTGTCATGTGTGTGAAGGCGGGCATTTAGGGAAGAGCAGATTCCAGAATTTCTACGTGGATGTGCATTCGTGATCATAACTGGCTTGGAAGAGTTCGCTGGGAGCCAGAGCTGTCCTCCCGTTAGCCAGCACCCCTTTAAAGCTGGCTTGGAAGAAGATTGCAAGGAGAGTCAAGTGCAATTTAGAAATTTTGTGTGTGTGTATTTAGTTGGGGTTAAGAATCCAACTACATTAAAAAATATAACTATAATTAAGTATACGTATACACACATACTTTTAAAAAGGGGCACATAAAAACATAGACTGAAATATTTATCTTACATAAAGTTGTTTCTCCTTTTAGGATAAAATGATTTGTCCTCAGTAAAAAGATGGATGGGACAATCTTCTGGAAAAGTGTGAAGGAGACACTCTTTCCATTGCTGCGTCTGTCACCAACATCCAGCCCTTGTGATGTCAGCCTGTGTCACCTCCTCCCGAGTGCTCCTGTCTCCCCCTCCCCATTGTCCATCGTGCCCACACTCTCAAGGTGTACATGTGAGTGCACAGTGTTCATCTCCGTGAGTTTCAACAACTGCGTACAGGAGTGTGACCCACACTCGGATCAGGAGCGGGAGCGTTTTTGTCACACGAGAAAGGGACCGCCGGTCTGCGGAGTACGTATGTGGTTGCGCCGAGTTTCAAAAACGCCAGACGTTTCTTCGCAGCGGAACCTCCGAGCTCCGACTTTGTTGGAGACCTCGGCTGCTCGGCGCCCTCACCGCGTTGCGCGTTGTGAGCCTCAGCATTTCGGCTGCTCTGTTGGGTCTGCAGTATTTTCTCACTGTGGCTCTAAGTTGCATGTCCCTGTTGGCTAATGTTACCAGACACCTTTTCCTGTCCTTATCGGTCCTTCACACAACTCCTTCCGGAAGTGTCTTCTGATGGGCTTGCGGTGTGCAGAGGCTGTGTGTCTCTTCATTGTGACACTGCACGGCCGCATGTGTTTCTGTGGATCCAAGCTGCTTGGCAGAAACAGGCGTTGCGCACATGTCTGCTCTGGGTCTGCCTTTGCCTTTTCTTAATAGTGTTTCCGACGACGCGCATTTGTTATTCTGTTGAAGGCCGATTTGTCAACTTCCTTCTTTTATGGTTAAAACACTTTGTGGCTGATCTGAGAAATTTTTACCAACTCCACAGTTTCTTCCTACATTTCTTTCTAAATGCTGTGGAGATCTAACTATAATCTTGAGGTCCGTGATCCACCTCCAGTTAATTACCGAGCGCGCTGGGGGTGGGGACGGGGTGTACTTTCTCCGTGAGCGTCTGCGGTGGCCCCGCTCTGTTTGGTGAGGAGCCATTTCTGCATCCACCGTGTGTCCTGATGCCCCCGCTGAGCTTCGGTTACACCGTGGCCATGGGTCGACTTCAGGCCACTGTCCCGTCCCACTCGACCTGAGACTTCCATGCGTCTGCCGCACGCGGCCTTGGGGGTCCCAGGTTTCCCATAGGTTCCGAATTAAAAAAGAGTAAATTCTACAACTCCGTTCTTCTGTTTCAAGCTTGTTCCGGCCACTCTGGGTCCTTCGCCTTTCCACATACATTTTAGAATTTACTTGTTTCTGCGTTAAGCCTGCTGGGTTTTACATTATGCATATAAGTTAACCTTCTTATTAAGAATGTTATACTATGTTATTCCTGTGTCATGATAAACATACACGACATCCTTATCTAAGCTTAGAGTTCAGTATCCTCCACAATTTGCGACCACAAATTTGTTGTTCCAAGGAGATCATCCTACCTCTTACTTTCCAAATACGGCTTCACCTTTCAGTTCCTGTGTCTCTCCCTCCTACGCCATCCTTTCTTGTCACAGCTCTAAAAGGAGAGAGTCACCTCTCTCAAGGCTGACATCTAGTCTCAGCCCCTCCTCACACTCATCCTTGGCTGGAAGAGCTCTGCCTCTCTCAGATGGGCTCGATTCTTCTTTTTGTCCCCGTGTGGATGTCCCTTGCCTGTGGACGAGGTGCCAGCCCTTGTCTGTGGTGGGCAGTAGGGTGTTCACAGCAGCAACAAAAGGACAAGGACCCCCGGGAGGACAGGCCGGGTGCAGAGAGCGCCAGGGGCCCTCGCTCGGAGCCGCAGGGAGAGCATCCTAACCTCGGTGGGCCGCCCTCACCTGCAGATGCGCACGCAAGTGTACCCTGGGAGAGAAACGCCTGTCCCGAGGGCCCAACTGCACCAGGCCACCGGCTGCAGGGAGCCTGCAGCCCGCCACCCCCGGAGCCTACAGCCGCCACCCCTGGAGCCTCGCTGGTAACGTCCCCTGCGTGTGGCCCGTGGACGACCCAGCGGGCACCGGCGGCCTGCCGTCTGCGTCTCGGCCAGCTCCTCGGGAGGCTCGGCTGGCGGGTCGGGGAGGCCTGCCCGGGTGGCCCCGTAGCGCGTCGTCTGTGACGGCGGCCGTGTAACTGACGCACGCGTTCCAAGTTAGCGGGGAGAGGACGAGAGGCGCTTACGGTCTTCGTTTGGGTTCAGATCACGCTTTTGCTCCTCTTCCGGGGTATGGCACGCACTTCCGGGGGCTGGCACGCACTTCCGGGCCGCGTGGCAGCGCGGGGCGAGCGGGCGCGGCGCGGCGCGGTGCAGCGGAACCCGCCAGGAGCTCTCACCGCGGCACCCGTGTCACTCTACAGGGACGGGCTGCAGGTGGTCAGTCCCGACCGAGCCGTGGAACTCGGTTCCGGTAGATTGTCCACTGGACCCGGCCCTGCGTCCTGCTGGGGCCCAGAGAGACGTGCTTTCCTTTCTGGCTGGGGGCGTAGGAACCCTCGTCCCACAAATACACAAGTCTCGGTGGGGACCCGTCCTCTCGTCTGGGGAGGGCGAGGAGACGGGTCCGAGATTCTCCGAGTCCCAGAAACCGGCGATCGCCCTCCGTTGAAATGCTCACTTCCCGTCCGTGAGAGAGTCGCGGCTCCGGTTCCTCAGCTCGCCCTGGGCTGCGAGCGCGCGCGCCCGCGTCGGAACATCCCCGCGACCCGCAGATGAGACCCGGTGCGGGAGGCATCTCTCTAGTCTGGCACAAAGCGAGAACGGGAAAATGATCAGCTACGATAAAGACAGAAACAGTAATAATTAAAAATCCATAATATGCGGAATAAGTAAGCGGCTAGATATCGCGTGTGCGCATGTGCGTGTGCCCTCCACACGTGGAATGATCAGATCAATGCAGAGTCCACAGGGCCGGATTTTCAAACGCTAGGCTTTCGATGACGTATTTTCTTCTATTTTTTGAGATTTATCTTATGGAACACAACCTCGCCCACACTCCGCATGTGTGGAGGATCACAGACAAGGTGACGGATGGATTTCTTATCTTTTGTAGATGTCATCAGACATGTGACTCCAGTCTCTTGGGCAGCAGTGATGGCCTTGGTTTGAGTCAGCTGCCACTTGCCAGGGAAAGAGCGCCTTCAGATCACTGTAGATACGAGAGCTTCTACGAGGACATCCTCCCGCCAGTCATGCCAAGCTGGGGCTGTCTGAGGCTCCGAGGGTTCGCCCCCCCTTTCCACCTGTGTCTCTCCTCTAAGATACAGAAATGTCACAACTGAAACTCACTGCGCAGAACCCCGAGCCACCAACGCACTCCCCTGGAGCGAGCATGGCCGGGAGCAGGGAGCGGGCATGGACATCTCCTCGCAGACTCACAGATGGGGGGCCTTGCAGAGACCCCCCGCGTGCCACTGGGAAGCTCTGCGGCTTCTTCACGCACATGCGTCACAAGCCACGGGACGATTTTCCAGGCCTGTCGCAGACCAGAGGGTGCAGGAGCGGGGAGCGGACAGGCGGTCCCACGGCACAGAGGGGTGTGAGCTGGGCCGTCTGCCCTGCCTGCGTCCCCCCCTGGCCCTCTCTGGGGCCCTGTCCCTTCGTGGAGCTGGCAGTGTCTGCAGCCCGAGGGCCACCAGCCCCGATCCCTCACCGAGCTGGTGCCAGCTGTCCCTCAGTCGCCTCTTGCCAGCCGTCCACGCGTCACACATTCCAAGCGTCCGAAGCTTGGCGCACGCTCCTGCCCCACCCCTCACTGCGACGAGCTAGTTCTCTCCACCCTCTCACTGTCCATTCCCGTCATCGACCTCCTCACCGCACCCCGTACAGCACAGCATGGCCGACCCACGTGAGTCCCCAAGTGTCCGTTTCTGCATGCCCACAGCCACCGGCCCGGCCGAGGCCCGCATCCCAGTGTGCCTGGGGCCCTGGCTGCCTCCTGCCTCCCACTTCACTGCTTCCCGCCCTCCGGCCCCAGGCCCAGAGTGACCACGCTCGACCCGTGTCACGTGCACACCCCTCCCACGTCGCCCTTGGCTCCAAGCAGGGGACCCCAGCCCTGGCAGGCCACCAAGACTCTACTGCCTGAGGTCTCGGCCCCACAGCCCTTGTGCCCACCAGCCCCCCGATTAAGGCCCTCACCGCCCACGGCTCCCAGGATGGAGGCCACTTTGTGAAGACTTTCAGGTCTCCAGTACACGGGCTTGGTCCCCATGCCACGTTTTCCTTGGTCCTGATGCCGAGGTCCCACCGTTGTCCCACGCTGAAGTGTGGCAGCTGTGTGCTGTCTCTCCCTGGGACGCAGAGGGGCGGCGCGGGGGCTCCGACGGGCCACGTTGAGAAGTTGGCACATAGTTTCTCATCGACTCTTCGGAGCCGCTTTCTGAAAAGTGCTGCCATGACCGGCTTCGCGGGTGCGGACGCCCAGGGTAAGGACGAGTAGGCGGG
>NW_011889494.1:115075-120318 GCF_000151845.1 Pteropus vampyrus | reverse complement strand
CCTTGGCTCCAAGCAGGGGACCCCAGCCCTGGCAGGCCACCAAGACTCTACTGCCTGAGGTCTCGGCCCCACAGCCCTTGTGCCCACCAGCCCCCGAACTAAGGCCCTCGCCGCCCACGGCTCCCAGGATGGAGGCCACTTTGTGAAGACTTTCAGGTCTCCAGTACACGGGCTCGGTCCCCATGCCACGTTTTCCTTGGTCCTGATGCCGAGGCCCCACCGTTGTCCCACGCTGAAGTGTGGCAGCTGTGTGCTGTCTCTCCCCGGGACGCAGAGGGGCGGCACCACGTTGAGAAGTTGGCACATAGTTTCTCATCGACTCTTCAGAACCGCTTTCTGAAAAGTGCTGCCATGACCGGCTTCGCGGGTGCGGACGCCCAGGGTAAGGACGAGTAGGCGGGAATCTGCCCCGATCACCTGGTGCGCTGGGGCCCAGGTCCCGGCCAAGGTCAGGCCAGGCGTGCGCGAGAGTCCTTCCGCGGAGGGGCGGGCCTTCTCGTCCCTGCGTCCCCTCGGTCCCCTTAGCACAGTGCCTGACGCGGAGGCCACGCCCACACTTCTTGGGATGTGAGGGAAATGACGAGACTGTGACGCAGAAGCGCGCACAGGGTCGCAAGGGGATGGCAGCTCGTGGGAGGACCGGGCCTGACGCCACTGCCGCAGCTGCGTTTCAATCACGTCGTCGGGGCCGCTTCCTGAAGGAGGTGGCCCAGTTGCCTTCACGGTCCTTGTCTGCTTATGACTCACGGCCCTGCGGAGGGGGTGCCCTGGAACCAGGCCGATTCATGCCCGGTCCACCAAAGGCAGGCCACACGGACCCGGGCTCCCCAGCGCTCTGCAGCCTGGGGCGAGGGCTGTAGGGCTGTGCCAGTTGTCCCCACTACGATGGCACTGCGTAGCACCGGCTCCAGACTTTCAGTGGCCGACACATGGTCGCCGGGGGTCTAGGGGAGCTGCTCTGGGCTGGCTCGGCCTGGCCTGGGCTCCAGCCGGCTCTGTGGTCGGGCGCACGCGGCTCGGGTGGTTTCGCTGATGTGGGCTGCGCTCGCCCACTCGCGGGCCGACCTGCAACGGCCTGGCTGGGGTGCGGGGTGACTCAGCTCTACAGCGTGTGCGTCACCTTCCAGCAGCCAGCCCAGGCATGTCCTCATGGCAAAGGAGAGGAGGCAGAAACCTCTGCATCCGCCACTGCTAACGTGCCCTCGCCCAGAGCAGCTCACGCTGAGCCGGGCATGGAGGGGCAGGTGGATCCACTCCATGTCTGCAGAGTCACCAGGGACAGGGCGTGCGCACAGGGGAGGGCGAAGGAGGGGGTCACCCGGGCAGTTCACTAAGGCAAGGAGATTCCTCCCCTAAACAAGATGTCACTCTCAGAAAGAAGCGCCCGTGTGCGAGGCGACAGCACCACCAAACCTGCTGGCTTCCGGGGCTCCACCCCTAGGAGGCGAGCAGAGGACGCTGAGAATGTGGAGCATCGTGTCTCTGCCCACGTCAACGACAAACTGGTCTGGTCACTTTCGGAAAGCTCCTCTGGAATTACAACAAATTTAAAAAAGTTTCTTTCAAAAGCCGTTATGATATTTGACTTGGCTAAACAAATTTCTGACAAATGAAGCCCTACTCACACTTTATTTTAATATGTTGATAAACATAATTTATAGTCATTCTTTTTTGGTGTAAATGCTTTTGTTGCTTTTTTATAGCATGCCCTTCACTGTAATTACATATGTAGAGAATCGCATTTTAAAAACAAATCCATTGATTTGCAAATAATAATTTATAAAAGGATTTCAATAATATTCTTCGAAATACATATGCATAGAACTATGACAACTTATGCATGTAACTTACATAAAGTAAGCTAGTCTAGGCAATTTCTGTAAAAATCTCGTTTGTTGCACAAATATGTATATACACACACATACATATAAATTTTTTATAGTTGGATAGAAATCCTGCTTTGTTCCCAGGGACAATAGCCAAACATCCATGCTTGAGGCTTCTGTGAAATACATTTTAACAGACTGAGCTCTGGCCCTCTAAGTGGAAATTACATGAAGGAGGTTAAAATAATGTCTCGACTACTTGACAGAAGAACCGGAACTCTCAGAGCCCTGCAGTGGGAATGTCCCAGGGCGCAGCCTGCCCGTCATCGGGCGCCAGGCCCTTCGCTGGCTTCCGTGGCCGAGCCGTGGGCTTCCGTGGGAGGATGTTCTCATTTTTACCAACACGAAGACCCGAACTGTCAGAAATCCAGCGTATCCATATACAAGGACGTGCCACGCGGACTTCCAAACAACACTAAACAAAACAACGTGTCCGATCTGGCATCACATATACGGTTCTGATTCTTAGGACGCTCGTGGAAGATGACAGAACCCTGTGAGGCCGCTGTATCTTGAAGAGACTGAGGGTCTTCGTGGTGGCCTTGGACGTGAAGAACACAAACGTGGGCCAGCAGAGGAGCCCACCACGGGGCAGCTGGACGGAGGCCAGGCGCAGGCTCTGAACCTGGGGGTTACAGGCCAGACCGTGATGCTCGAGAGCCGCAGCACCCTTGGTCAGGCCACTGCATTTCCATTTTTGCACGTTGGAAATAACGGTTTCACTTTTCTTTCGGGGGTTTTACTCATGAGAAATCGAGTTAGGACAGTAGCCTGAAAACGAGGGCTTGATCAGTTCAAACTGCGGGCTCCTCTGCAAAGAGTTCTTGCTGCTCCTGGGAAACTAGGAGGGAGAAAGCTGAGCGAGGGTGGCATGGAGCCACAAGAGCCTGGCGTCTTCCTTCCTAAAAAGCCACTGAAATAAGCACGATGGCACACGAAAGGCAGAGTGGCGACAGAGGAGGACCGTGCCCCGAATCCGCACGAGTTTTCATAACTGTGTCTCTGGCCTCGTGGATTTCAGAAATCTCATCGAGGATGAAGAGGCCACCTCTGGCCCGGTGCGGCGTGGAGGGAGGCCACCTCTGGCCCGGTGCGGCGTGGAGGGAGGCCCTCATTCAGATGCTGCTCGTGGCCCTGCCCAGGAGCCCAGGTGGAGGTCCACCCCTCCTTTCTTCCAGGACTGTGTCCCCGGGCAGTTGGGGTCCCGTCTCTGGCCCCTGACCCGCACAGCAAGTGCGCACAGGAGAGGTCAGCCGAGCAGCGCACGCCAGGCAGGTAGGGGTGTGACAGGAAGGTGTGTCCCTTTGTGTCCCATGTGTAGACACACAGAGTTCTCCAGAGCAGTGAGAATAAACTCATGGGGAATGGGAATAGGTTTTATTTCATGCCATCAGGGGCCCCGATAGAGAACACTTTCGAGGCACCCAAACTGGGTTAGTGGCGCCCTCATCGGCTCACATTCTTGGTTTAGCTGTGCCGGGTGGAGTTGCCAATGGGCAGGGGCCCACCGCGTTCACTGGAGAGAAGGCTCGGAGAGCTGGGGACGGGACTGGCCGATGGCGGCAGAGAACAGTCCGGCTGGGTCTGTCTTTGACATTTTTCAATTAATTTTACTGAGATCAAAGAACACCTACAAAGGTAGGTGCGGTCACATACACTCCCACCAACACTAACTTAAATCCTCGTATCTCGAGCCAGTTTGTAAATAATGTGCTATTTTTTTGTTATTTTCCTTTACATTTCTCTGGCTAGTGAGGTTAAGCATCTGTTTAGGTCTGCAAAGTATACAATTTTTGCATCTATGGATTGCTAATACCTCTCCATTTCTTATAAATTTGTGAGGCTTTTTGTATACTCTGAATGAAATTATCTTTTTTAATCAAAAATGTATTCTCTTCATATGTGACTTATGCTTTAATTTTGATTATTTTCTGGTCATGAAAAAGTTACAAATGATAATGGAGCTCGGTTTAGCAGTCATTTCCTTTATGATTCATACATACCTTTTCTTGTTTGAAAAATTCCATCTCAGAGTTACCATTTATCTTGCTAGATTTCGTTTGCAGGAATTTTATTTAGGAATATATGTTAGATACATTAAATGCAGTCATCTATGAGTATCTTTGGGGGAATTTATACCAGGACCCCCCGCAGACATAAAAATTCAAGGATGCTCAAGTTTCTTATATAGAATGGTATAATATTTGCATATAATCATGATATGGCATTTGCATATTTGCATATAACTATATTTGCATATAGGCCACGGCAGGGCACACGTACACATCATTTCATTCACATGGATTCAGTGTAGTACTCGAGATTCAAGATTTGCTTTTTGGAATTTTTGAGATATTTTTTCAGGTATTTTCAGGGTGAGGTTGGTTGAATCCATGAATGTGAAACCCGTGGATACAAAAGGCTGACTGTATTTGTATTTAAAAAAGTAATAAAAGTTCGGTATTACTTTTTATCATTATAACTTTTTTACTGTTTACTTGAGGTTTTGGTGTCAAGGTTACATTAGAATCATTTTGGTGTGATTAAAATATCTCTATGTGCAGTTATAGTTTATTTAATAATAAAAATTATTTAAATATACATTTTTTAATTAGCCTTTTCAATGGTTATATGTTTTTAGTGGTCTTTTAATGAAAAGGTTGATTTTGTTATGCTTTGTGTTTATTCTCAATGTTTTCTATATTTAACTTATAATCATTTTATTTTTCAAAATCTCTTTTTCAAACTTTGCTTTTATTTTTAAACTTTTTGAGATGATTAATGTTTACTCTATCCTCTTTTAGTGTGCTATGTAAGGAATTACGTTCCCCCCTAAATATTATGTTGGTGTACCCTGCAAGTGTTTTCGGTATTGTTTGAAATATCTTCTAATTTCCATGATAATTTCTTTCTTGAGACAAAAATTGCTGGGACTTGAGTTTTTAATTTCTAAATCTTTTAGCTGGTTATTATTTTTTGTTATTTTTTAATAATGTTTTGTAGTCAATAGAAACTGGCCTAATATAAAAATGTTTGAACTTTTAAATGATTTTTTGAATTTCATTGCAAATTAAATTTTTAAAACTTGGATATATTTAAAGAGTGATTATATTTTTTAAAATAATTTGATGCAGTTTTTTGGATATTTATTTGATAAAGCTTGATAATTTGTGTCATTTAAACCTTTTTAAAATTAGGATGAATTTTATTTGCTTACTCTATTCATATTCAAGATATTTTGTTAAAATTACCTATTATAATGATGAATTTGTTCCTTTGGCTTGCGTTTGTATCGGTTAGTATATGTTCTGAGTCTCTGTTGTTCTGTGAGTATATAGATAAGCACTTTCATAGTTT
>NW_011889494.1:92008-113781 GCF_000151845.1 Pteropus vampyrus | reverse complement strand
TTTTGAAAGTTTTATGTTCTTTCATTATTAATAATTAAGTGATTTCTTTTATGTCCTTTCATTTGTTTGAATTTAAGCTTCTCTTGGTCTGTTCTGTTTTGTATGGTCCCCATTTGTCTAAATGTGGATTTTTAAAAAGTTGCATTTCCAGTGTTTATGCGGCTTTCAAACTGAGTGTGTGGATATTCCTTTAACTTCAGAATATTCTTATTCAAGTTCTTTTAAAGCACAATCTTCTTTCCCTTTAAAAAACGTATTTAGTGGCTTTCGTACTGTAGCTTACACTCTCCACCTGCCTTCGGGGTAATTTGCACCCGTCGTATGTGGCCACCCGTTCGGACTCTGTCCCGCTTTGGAAATTCTGCGTTCGTCACGATCCGCGCGCGCTTCGACTCACCGCCTTCGGTCAGTCGGGGGTCCCGGTTCACAGGCAGTGACACGCGTGCCTTCCGGCTGCCACCTGCTCCTATTTTGCCCAGAATCCCTTTTGCCCCAAGCCCTCTCCTTAGTGAGTCTCTGAGCTCAGGTCTACTCGTGGTGAATTTGCTATATTTTTGTTTATCTGTGAATATGTTTATTTTACCTTATTTTGTAAAGAAGATGCTGATTGGCTATAAAATTCTAATTTTGCAGCATCTCCTCCCAGCACGTTTAGGTCTGTTTTCCCGCAGCCCGCCTTCTACCGCGGTTGGGGTGCAGCGGTCAGCTGCGGGTCTAGCGGTCAGCTGCGGGTCTGACTGCCGGGGACCCCAGGTTTGCGCCTTAGGCTTCCTCTGCAGCGGCGTTTCTGTGGTTTTCCCAGACGTGGCTTTGCTCGCGTTCCTCCGGCCTGTGGTCCTCAGCGATTCTGAATCTGTGGTTTTGTATTTTTCATCCGTTTAAACAATTGCTTAGCCTCATCTCTTTGGCCGTCTTTTTCTCTGCCGCGTCTCTTTTCTCTTTCTGAGTCTCCGGTTCCATGTATGTCGGCCTTTGTCCCTCTGCCTCAGTTTGACCTTTTCTCTTTTCTCTTTTTTAAAAAACTCCTCTTTCTGTTTTGGTGCAGATATTTCCATTTACCCGTCTTTCGGTCACTTAACTCTCGCTTCTCTCTCCTTCATTTAATCTATTAAATCCACCAACTGAGTTTTTTAGTTTCTGACACTGTGTTTTTCATTGTAAAGTTTTGTCTTATTTTTTCTTTTCTTTTTTTTTCAAATTTCAGTCTTCTAGTGAAATTTCTCATTTATCGATGATATTTTTTATCTTTTAAACTTCCCTTGAGTGTATTATTAGTCGTAGTGATTGTATAGTCCCCATCTGGCAACATCAGGGTCTTAATCACTTGCGAGCGCATCGTAATTTTTCCTCACGGATTTTGCTCATAACGTTTGTCTCCTGCAAACTTGGTAATATTTGAGTAAACGCCAGATATTGCGAATAAAACATTTTACAGGATCTAAATGATGCTACTTTTCTTTAAAGGAGCATTTACTCTTCCCTTCGTCAGGCAGGGCGATTGAGGCCTGATCACCTTTACTCGTTTGAGGACTGTTTGTTCTGTTTTTACTTTCGATGATTATATTTTCATTTGTGGAAATTCTATTTGTTTCTTTTTCAAACTGTATCTTTCTTTTTAGCGTCCTTTCTTGAATATTGTTTCATTCCTCCTCACATCCATAATCATTTTAAATGTTTATTTTATGTTTACCTTTTTCTCTTTCAAACTGTTTATTGGTTGACACTTCTAATTACTTTGGTGCATCTGTTGAGTTTCAGTCATCTTTCATTGTGTATTTTTGTTGTGCGTTTATCTTCCTCGGTGACAGCTTTTTCCTCTGTGCTGGGTACGGACACCATGGAGTGTGGACATGCTCTATGGGACAGCAGAGTGATCACCTGGAGCTCTGAGCACGTCAGCAGCATGGGAACAAGCTTCTACTGTATCAGCGTGGGAATCTCGTGCAATGAGTGTGGTGCGCGTTGTCAGCCGACACCCACTCACTCATGATGACGGCTGGCATGTTTTCTCTTGGGAGGGAGGTGGTTCTAAGCCACGCCACAGGCCGGTGATGAGCTTCCGAGCCAGTGGATTGGTGGTGTCTGCCCTCCCCTCGCCGGTCATGTGATGAACAAGGCTCTCAGGGGCCTGGTTCTATGCCAGATTCTCTATATACGTTTTGCCTTGTGTGGCTTTCTCTCCTGTGCTGGTGGGTGGGTCATTTGACTACCTCCGTCTTAGGACTGGACTATTTCGGGGTCTATGTTCCCATGTCACCTCCACAAAAGCCCCACACCGATCGCTCTGGCTTTGCATTTTAATTTCTTTTATAATGCCTGGAGATTTGACTCTCTCTCTTTTGAGGTCTGTCATGTATTCTTTCTCTCTGTCTATCACCTATCTATTATCTACCTATCCATCTATCATCTATCTATCATCTATCTATCTCTCATCTCATCTACCTATCATCTATCTACCTATCTATCCGATTACATTTCATCCATGCTTCTCATTTGGAATGAGAAAAAGTCAATTTTATTTTCGACTGCTTTGTGGTCAGAATCCCCAGTCTGTTGCCAGTTGCATAAAATCTGTATCGTGTGTGTGGAACATCAGTGAAGATCTCAGGGAAATCCTTGCCAAATGTGCTTTGTCTGTGTATCATTAAATTGCCATCAAATCAACAACAATTCACGTATTTATTATCACTGATTTGAAGCCGTACTTCAAAAAGAACGAACTGACAGTACCCACCAATTATCAGGCAATCGTTAAGTCTGATTTGTTTTATGCTAATGATTTTAGAATACACAAGCCCGTTTAAACGAAGTAACAATTGGCCTTGTGTGGAAAGTATTACTTTTCAGGATTATTTGACTCATGCTGATGCGTCAGTGCCGTTCATGAAGAGGGTCACCATCCACCAAAATTAGAAAAAAAAAATCTCTGAGAACGAACGTGTGAACCCAGGTACAACGTAATGTTTTGCTAACACCTGATTAATGTTAGTAAGTAGATTCATTTACCTTTGTTTTAATAAATATGCAATATCACTGCATAACTTCTTAGGGTACAGAGGTCTTGTTCTGTGTCGTAATATTGTATTAATCACTTGTGACAACAGAGTCGTTCAGATCAGCTACAGTCACATGTGACCTCCTGACGCTTGCTGACGTATGAGGTCTCCAATGGCGAGTGTGGAAGGAAGTCCATGAAATCGAAATTAAACGAGAAATCTACATTTACTATAGAAAACTTACATGTGGATGACAGGGATCAAAAACGATAATGTACCCGTAAACACCACAGACACACCTTCTGTTGAAATGACATATGTAGGTGTGTGACGTGTGCATTAATGTGCATACATGCATATCGTAAAGAAGGGGATCCGACTAGAGAGTCCTTCAGCCTTTGCCACTTGACAGCCGCCCAGAGGACTTTAAAAATTCCTCAGAGTCTGTCTCAAAGGGTGATCGAGGGAAACCGAAAGCAGGCGGAACACGTTTCGATCGAAGATTCGACAACCTGCAGAGGGCAGCCGGCCCTTGGCAGACGCGGCACCCACGGTCACCACGATCCGCCACTCCTGCGGGACGCCTCCCCGTCACCGGGGGTCCCCAGCACCCTGTAGGATGCTTAACACCCATCCAGTCTCGGAAGAGAGAAGTAAGGGACGTCCTGACTCAGTCAGAAGCCCCCTGTCTGCGTCTCTCTCCCCGACGGCAGATGTGTCTGGTTTGGGGCTCGGGGCACACTGGCCGGAAAGCCTTTCATACGTTCTCTGGCCATCCGCTGTGGCCGGCACGTTGGGGGCGTCAGCTTTTAATTGTAACTGTCTCGCAGAGCGGTGTTGTTTTAATATCCTGTATAGATTTTTATGTAATACACTCACTCACAGGCAGCCCGAAGCAAGAATCAATTCTGTGAAGGGTTCTTCTTTTGTTAAAAGCCAATCTTGTTTTAATGATGCATGAAGAAATATTCGAGCATTGACATTTTTCTGTCAGGTTTCTTTTGAAAAATCAATTAAGATAATACTGCTTTGACCTAGTTATCTACTTAATGCTTATTAGGAATGTAATATGATTTACTGTCAGCATAATAATTTTTGTATCTTATCCCATTAGCTTGTGCATATTTCAAAGTGTATTACACAATGGTCACTTCTTAAAATGTAATGTAGCAGAATACATTAATTAGATTGACTGGGATCATTAGACAGAAACTATCTCATTGGTGGCTTGTATCAAATTTGTATACAGTCTCCATCAAGATATCGCATTATTTACATGATTAACACCTGCTTCTTAGTCCGGGCAGACGCTTCCTTCATGCCCACCGCAAGTTACACAGAGGAGTGTTTTCGCTTGAAACTGGTTCGTTTGGGATAAGTCATCATGTGTGGCATTCAAGCAAAACAAATTTCAAACAAATTAAAGACTGCATTGCTAGGGCTGGGGCTCGGTGACCTGCAGCTGAGAGGGCACCGGAGTGTCGGGGCGCCCGCGAGCCACAAAAACACACAAGGTCAGGTGCCGCTTTAAAGCGGAGCTCACGGCCCTTTGTCGCCTTTGTGTTGACGCTGGTCAGTGGCGCTGTCAGAGGGAGTGCGTCCGAGGCCTCGCCGGGGCCGTGATTGATCTCCGGATCTCGGGCAGCCGGAGGCTCGGCGGGCTCAGCCCCGCTGAGGGGGTTCGGGTGGAGCCCCCAGTGTTGGGAGGCTGCCTGCAAAGGGCCGCTCCTGGTGGGGACTCGCTACCTCAGCTCCGGTGATCTGCCCGGAACGTTACAGGTGGCGAAGCGACGTGGCATCTGAAGTGACGAGCTGAGCGACGAGCTCGGACGCGCTGGGGCTGTCGCAGGTGCAGGGCCCCGGCCAGAGGGTGACCGGCTGCCAGCTCGGTGCATATTTCCCTAAGGCATCATCGCAACCTTCCCTGTGTCGTTCCATCTTCTGTTTAGAGAGTCACCTTTGTCACTTTAAGTTACTAACACAATCCTCATGTCCCCGTCTCTCTCCATCTGCGTGACCACCAAATAATGAACATCTGAACACAAGCAAGACCCCCGTGCCTTCCTGTTGCGTTACGGGGTATTAGATGGAAGCCAGCACCGGGCAAAAAATCGGGGTGGCGATGACCCCAGCGATGAACTTTCTAGGTTATTCGTATCGTTTTGTTTTTCAAATTCTCTCTTCTTTCTATAACCTTTTCACTGACTCACCAGGGCCCAAAGTGCCATTTGGAGACGTATGTCTGCCATACGTCATTTCAAATTTACGGGTAAAATATCTGCACTTAACAAAAGTGACCGTGTTTTGCAGACAAACATGATGAATTTACGAAGGCAGCTTAGTGGAGCTCTTCATTCCCAGCCCTCGGTAACATTCTAATTAATTAAAAGGAAAAAAATCAATGAGCATAGATTTGGTTTTCTATAGGCCATTTTACATTTTCTACGTTCCTATTCAAATTCAAAGGATTTCTTTTGAATTTTAATGTTTTGGGTAACTCATAATATCTCTCCCCACCCCACCCCACCTTAAAAGAAATCTTCAGGGGCGTTTAGGGTCCGAAAGGTCGCCTGCCCATCGTCCTTCACGCGGTGGCGTCCCGATTTGAATGCAGCGAGAGATGCCGGGGCTGACGCAGCGGCATCTGGAGTCTCTAAGAGGGAGGAAGCTGGGAGCCTGGCCCCGCAGCGCCCAGGAGCAAACGGAACGCGCACAAAGGAAGAGAGAAGGGAGCAGGGAGCCCCGAACGCGCGCTCCACAGAAGGTCCTTGTGGGTGAAGCAGAGAGGGAGCAGGCGAGACGCCTCCCCGCGCGTGCCGGCTGCACACGGGCCCGAGGGGGACGTGGCACTGGGCGGGTCACTTTTCAGCACCCAGCTAATTGCCTCGAGGGCGGGGAGGCGGCCTCGCTCAGGGAGACGTGACCGCGGGTTGCGGTTTTCATTGCGGAAAACGGTCATCGGGGATTAAAACGGGAAACCTGGAATCGCCGTTTAATCGTCACTGATCAAACGCGTAATTCAAATGAAGAAAATTCGGAAGGCGGCGGCTCGATGTCGCGTGCTTATTCCTGCCTCGCTAGGCACTTTTCCTGGGCATCTGAACTCTTTTGCCTTTTAACTGTGCTTGCGGTTGCTATAGTGACGGCATAATTTCGTAATGGTCTAGAAATGACTCTGGCATAGATGCTGACAGATAGGAATTAATTCCCTAACAAGTAATTATGTAGTGAAATGTTGACTGCCACACAGAAGGTGCGCGGTGACACATTCTCTGTTTTCAGGGAATGGCAGTAACATTAGTGCTGGTCATTAGTGGTAGACATCTCGGTAGCGTTGGATGCAGACTTATATGCACACCGATTTAGTTACCTGTGTGACAGCCTTGTTCAGGACACCAGGAACAGCTGTCCCAGCCTGTATGAGCCAAAATAATTAGGCCTGTCATCTCCTCGCTCTGAGTTCCCCTTCAACCTGCTCCACGAAATGCAAATATTTTGCTTTCATTGTCACATTCACCTTGACATGGATATTGCTTTGGCGCATAACTGGATAAGATGACTCAGAATTTGCATTGTTCATTCTAATAAATTTGCTTCCCCTCCGTCGCGTGGCAGGACCCATCAGATAAAGTCTCCCGGAGTGTCATCAATCACCGGGCTTGACAGACGGCTTTTGCCTTCATTTGTTACATAGGAGAACATGCTTAATTATTTGTCCTGTAATTAGTTGGGAAAATGTCAGGAAATGTCAACTCTCTGTTCGCCGTGGAAGGACTCGGCTTGAAAGCCGGGACGGCTGAGGTGTCTGTCATTAACGCTGCCTAACTAGAGGAGGACCAGCTGGGGAAAGCGAGCACTTCTAAAATAGTAATCATGGCGAGCAACGGACGCCGGCAAGCCAGCACCCGGATGGGCTGTGAGTCCTATTAGCAAACAGTTGCGTTTCTCATCTGCTGCTCTTCACAATAAAATCCGGGTGGGGCTGCGGGGGGGTGGACGATGCAAGCCCAAGGACGCGTAGATTGGACCGATATAATTTCTGTCACATACTCGCCGCGTTCCACAAGCCAATCACGCTTAATGCGGTACCGCAGGGGGCACCTAATATTTAATTTGCAGATTTTAAGCTCATCCCACTGTTCTAAGCGTGTGGCACAAAATTCAGTGAATATGCAAAGGTGAATCATCTAGTCAGTGCAGTGACTGAATATGTAAAATTAAAATCGTCATTCTGCTTTTAGGATCCCGTGCCGATAAGAGCATATTGCCATTAATTATCGCTCGGTGACCAAAAAAAAAACAAACAAAAAACAAAAAACGCAGACAGAAATACGCGTAACAGGACGCTGAGGATGGGAACGCGCAGCAGGCCTGAGGCTCAGGGCAGGCTCCCTGGGAGGTGTCACCTGGGATGCTAATAGGAACCGTCCGTTCCAGCTCTGGGACAGGAGGCCTTCGCGATATTTTCTAGCTAAATCGGAGAGAAGCAGGTGCGTCAGGGATGAAGCACGATTCTGTCACATGACAGGCGGTTCCGGTTTGAAATGGATGCGCCTGGGTTTTTAACAGTGCTCCCGGCGCTGTGATGCTGGGGTGTGTGTGTGGTCACACTCGCCGACGGCCTCGCCGCTGCGCCTCGTGTGCCGGACGCCGCGTCTGCTGCGGACACGCCACCCGTGCCTCCCATGTCACAGGCATCGGCCATGCTCTGCGTTGCTGCCGGAATAATGCGCTCACGTGAGATCTTTCCTGACGTAGTGACCGACACCCTTCTGTGTCTCGAGAACATGTAAATTATCGTTAGGCCTCTCAGGACGGTGTCATTACGATGGCCGCTCTAGGTGAACAAGTCACAACTTGTCACAGGTGTGGCCGAGCTCACTACCGAACGGCTAGACACTTCCCTCGGAGGAAGGAGCGAGGTGCAGCGTTGCCCCGGCTCCCGGCAGCCGGCTTCCTGCGGGGCCGGCCGGACACAGGGCGCCTCCGGGGTGGACGACAGCCTGGTCGGCCACCCCATGGGCCGACTTCGGAAAAGCAGGTAAATCAGTTCCTCTTTTGAAATCCGGCAAACGCACGAAGCAAGCCGTTGGAAGCTGCGTGAAGTGTAACATTTAATGACCATTCATTCCTGACACTGGGTTTTCTGAGGGAGGCAAACATGCCGCCACGATCGCTTTGACGAGACAGTCCTCGGAGCTGCTCCGAGTTCAGTCGCTGCCCCTGAAATTCATGCGTGTGTGGTGCTGCTACTAATTTTCCCAGGGGAGCCCCATGGTAGCATGAGGACACGGTCCTGCCCTTTTCTCTGAGACAGAGCTCTGCAGGGAGCGTTTGGGATCTTGCTACCTGGCATATGTCATCATTCAGCTCAAATAAACTCTTATGAAAATTCAGAGAGAGAGAGAGAGAGAGAGTGAGAGAAGGAAGGAAGGAAGGAAGGAAGGAAGGAAGGAAGGAAGGAAGGAAGGAAGGAAGGAAGGAAGGCAGGCAGGCTCTGCCGGGCTCTCAAAGACCCAGGCATCATGGGCAGATTTTGAAAATTAACCAAGAGAAGAAGAACATTTTCTTTCTAATTTCCCAGAATTTTCTTTCAGTTCTTTATGGGTCAAATGTTCGTTAATGAATACCAAAAGAATAGTTAAAAACAAACAAACAAACAAACAAACAAACAAACACCACTTTTGGTCAATTCAGGCTTGTGGCATTCCTGCTTCGGAGGGCAGGGACCTCGAGCTGTGGAGACGTGCTAACACGCATCTCTGTGGGCACCAGTGCGGTCGGATGGGACGGAACCCCTATTAGTAAGTGACAGGAGGAGAAGGTGAAGACATGGCTTCCGGCCAGCCTGGGCCCCCCGACGCTCCACGTGGGGGGTGGACGCAGACGGCGTCCTGGGGACGGAGCATCGCCCGGCCCAAGAGCTGGAAACTGACTTTACCTCTCCAGAGGTTCTGAGACCCGGAGGCTCGGCTCGTGCCCGCTGCAGCCCGGTCCTCCCACTCAGGGCACCGGAGTCCCTGTGGGCTCACTCCCTGACGGGGTTCACAGGTCATCTCAGTGCCCTCCGAGGTCGCCTGCAAAATTGCCACAAATAAAACAGACGCTTTCTGGTGTTAAGAGGATTCTCAGGATGAGTCGATTCTAATGCTCCAGTACAGGGGACACCTCTCTCGGGCAGCCGAGGGTGAGCACCGTTGTCTGAGCCAGGCAGACGGCAGGTGAGGACTCGGCCCTGCTGCGGGGCTCTGCCCAGGGGGCCTCGTGTGTCACCGCTGAGACGCGGGCCGTCCACGCGGGCGGCGGCCGGGGCGGGAAGCCGGACCGTCGGGGGCTCCCTCGCTGTCGCCTGCTAGGTGGAAGCAGCTGTGCCAGGCAGACCCAGGAAAACGAGCGTCTTTTCAGGGGATTTTGATCAAACGAATCGCGATCGTTTGGGTAAGGCACATTTTATTAGTGACAAAAACCCACGGGTGAATTTGTTTTGTGTTTTATCAATGCAACGCAGCAGCTCGGGCTGTCGCACGCAGTCTGAGGACGGCATCTCCAGCCCTGTGCTCGCACCGACACACACACCGCCCGTGGTTTTGGGTCTCCCTCTCAAGTGGGTTTCTACGGGGTGGTCGAAGGCTAAATGATTTATTTCTTTAGGGAGACGGCGCAGCCTCTTCATTCTCTCCAGAAAGGGGAAGGGGCCAGGAAACGGGTCGAGATGTTCGCCGCTTCGGAGGCAGAGAAGAGCAGGCTCCTCTCCGTGAGTAGAGGTATTCGGACGTGCCCGTCGCGGGGGTTCTCGCGAGGCGGTGCCGGCAGCGGGGGGCGGGGGGCGGGCAGATGCACCCCGGTCTCCGGCTTTGCAGATTCCCAGACGCGGTCCGCGAAGTGATCAACGCCGGCCGCGACTCCCATTTTTATATTAACATATTTAAGCATCCTTAATAAACTGGGGGATTCTTACAAACAGATAAGACGGGGTTTAATGGCATTCTGGACAAATAACAATACAATAAGCTTAAAACAATACGTTTAAGAGGAAGGAAAACAAAGCCGTGAGGTCAGACAGTATCTCACACAGCATTCTGAGGAGGCTGCCAATTGTTTGGATAACGTACAATGGCAAAGCCTCTTAGAACGTTGTTAAGTCTTTATTCAGTAATACATTATCATGCATATTTCATAGCAGGGATTACTAAGACAGAATTGTGTGTCATTTTTGTTGTATGTCTTTATAATTACACCTTGAAGCCACAACTAGATTTTTTTTTAAACTACATATTCATGAAAAGCGGACTTGTAATTTGATAAAGGGAGCTTGTGTTCCCGGCCCCATTCAAACGGCATGGCGAGCAGCATTAAAGTAGGCATCTGTGTTCCCGCATTAATCTCCTCAAGCACATTCCAGCTGCTCTGATGTGCGAGCGGCAGATAAGCCTCGAACGGACGGGCGCTGCCGGCCCAGACAACTCTATTATTGGCTTCATAATTGCTTAATTAAACTTTTGTCACTAATCATTATGAGGGCAATAGAGCTGTTATACTGGCTTCTGTTAAGCAAAAATCAATAAACTGTTGGAGTTAATTTCGCCGTATTTTTTGTCCTGCAAATGAAATTCATTGCTGCCGGTTAGTGATCTGTGTGGCTGGCGCCCGACTGATATGAACAGCCATCACCATTTGAATTGCGGGTATTCAGTCGCACATGAATATGGACAAATGGCAAACATAAATCTCTTGCATGAAGTACACCTTCTATCCTTTTATTATGGAACAATTGACCCATCTAAAATGAATTCTAATGCCAGGAAAGCGTTTAGATTTAAATTACACCATGGTCTTCTGGATCTGAAAGATGGTGGCATAAAAAAGATTAATATGCTAATTATTTTTCTCCTTATTTTTTTCCCTCCGACATCCATGGTGGGGTATTGTGAAGCGTGTAAATAAGATGACTGTTTTGTCAAGAAATGGCTCCAAGGCACACCATATTCCCTCGCAATTTAATTTGTTTATTCAAAACCTCACTCCAGATTTTAACTGTGTTTGCAATAACACTTTATTTTTCACATAATGTTTGCCTTTCACGGAGAATTCCAGGAATGAGTAAAGCATGTTTTTGTTTATCGAAATAGATTTAATGGTATTATGAATGATGATATGCTTAACCAAGACTGTGTTTATAAATTCCTGTCAAACTTTTATTTTCTTCCCCTCTCTTCCTGCGATGGGATTGACCTGAGGTTGTGCTGTCTCTCCTGTCTTTCGTAAGGGTAGGGACATGTCATCGATGCATCGCGGGCTACCCGGGACCCGCCCACCCCAGCTCCTGACATTCTCAAAACGAAAAATAAACCAACGAAAACCCCAAACCCTGACTTCACCAGCCTGGCCTGTGGCTGACGCCGAAAAGCTTGTCTGTCCGAGTCGCAGGGGCCAGTCCACGCGCCCGCCCTGTGTCCTCTGCAGGGCGGCTCCGATGTCGCTGGCGATCAGTACGAGGAAGAGGAAGCGGGGGGACCGGGGGCGGGGGGCTTCTCTGCCCCGGCGTTTTTGGCGCAATCCCGGACTTGGGCATCGTGTCCCTTGCAAACGCCCACCGTGTTCCCGGCTGCGGTGGCCGGGGGTGGCCACAGGTGGACACGTGCCTGCTGTCTCGGACGCCCCGCGCTCCTCCTGGAGCCCATGACACGACCTTGATGTTCTGAGACGCGATAGCCAAGTGCAGCTGTAGGAAGAAAAAGGTTTTCTCCTTGAGGATAAGGAGGCGAGAAACGCTGCCTTCGGAGCGGTTTGTGCCACGTGCACCGGGAGAGAAAAGGCGAACCTTCCCGCCCCGTCATCCCCCTGAATTGTCGCGTGACGCCTTCATTACTCCTCGCGCGGCTTTTCTGCGTCCGCGGGGAAGGGGCTGAAGGGCGTGTGACTCGGTCGCCGACGCTATCGGGAGCTCGTTGCCTGGCACACGCGCGATGCTTCCTGTGCGCTGCCGGCGTCCGCGGTGTCTGTCCCAACGGTTTGCGCATAACAGGTGTTCGGTCAACGCCATGTCATAAGCGGACGGGGAAATGCGGCACTAGTGGCTTCGTTTCTAGCGGCGTGTTGGGACACGTCACGCACGCCCCTGAAACCTTGCTGAGTTTTCCTTTTCTAAAGCCCAGGTTATAATTCCCGGCTGTCCAGGATTCGGGTGGCTAAAACGGTGACAGGAAGAAACCAGACGAAGCGGGGAAGCCACGCGGTGTCGCTGCGAATCTCCAGAGATGGGTGTCCTTCTCGACTCGGCCCGAACGTGCTTCCTCATTTTTAATTATTCCGTTTCTCCCGGAGGATCCGTGTTTTGTGCGAGGGGAGAAGCATCGTGCGTGTCGTCGGCCTGATCTGCGCCTCGTCGTCATCAGCGTTACTGTTTCCGTGGGCTGCGGGGCTGGAGGGGTCGGGGGCTGGCGAAGGCTCCTTTCACAGGGCAGACGGCTGCCGTCAGGAAAGCAGGCCCGGGGACACGTCTTCTCGAACCCGGAAAGCAGTCCCACCAGCTGAGAGACCCCCGGAAACAGGCGCGGAGGCCACGAGAAGCTGAGAGGGGCTCGGCCCTGCATATCGGGGTCTTCGTTTCCACTGCCACGTTCGCTGCTGATTTAACGAGCTCGCGGCCTGAAATATACGCTGCACCTCGTGATCGAATGACAGTGTTTAAACGCCTGGCGAGTCTTTTCGGTTGTGCTTTTGCAAAATTGCAACTTACGCATTTCAGCGTGCCGGAGGCATTGAGATCAGAGCCGGGGACAGCGTGTGTAAATACCTGGCTGTCCTCTAAGGACACCTACACGCGAGCAGGGTTAGGGGCCCATGGACGGGGTGCGCAGCGATGTAGGTGCCCAGGCTGAGTACGTGGGTGCCGGCGAGGCCTCGAGCCAGCTCGCGGGAGCATCCCAACAGAGCTGCCAGGTGCCAGGGGAGAGTCACGCAGATACTTCGCGAGCACCCCGCGTTCCTGCGTGGCAAACGCCCCCCCCTTTGCCCCTGTACCCGGAGCCTGGGACAAGCTGCCCTGGAAGGTCGGCAGATGAGCCCTGGACACCTCCTTGGAATAAAAAATGCATGCGCTTTTGTCTTTTACCAAATTCGATATTGGAAAGCATTTGATGCCACGCTAGTAAAAGTGAAATATTTTCCCCGTGTGCTGCTCATCCCTCGACAGATGAAACTGATTTCGATTTGTCCTGATGGTTTTTTAGGATTACACCGAGCGCGGTCGTCACAGTGGCGGCTGGAGAAAGCGTGGGCGCAGGGGAAGGAGCCGGCGCCGGGCACGCAGCGCGCTGGCCCGACGCTCTTTTGACCCCTTTGAGATGCTGGTCCAGCCCGTGTCGGGCCGGCTTCGACGGCTTTGATGAATGACCACTGGGCGTATTATTTAAGGGTCCGCAGTGTCCGTGGACAATTAAAATATAATGTCTTCCACTTCGAATAGCTTATTTTCCCTTCCAGAGTCAAAATAGACAGAGAAAAAGAAAGGGCAGGGGAGAGAGAGCCCTTTAAATACAAAATAATTTCGACTACGCTTAAACATGAGCACATCGGGTTTAGGTGCATTAGAGAATACTCTTAAATATGACACAGAACAATACATTTGTTCAGATCACTTGTGCTGCTTGTTTCAATTTAGTTTTAGATATTTAGTTTGCGTTTTATTTTGAAGTCGGCAAACATTCTTTCTTCTGGGACTTACGCGTTAAGGAAAATCTGAGAGTCAAACTAGAGAGAAAAACTAGTGACTGTGTGAGAGGCGGGGGGGGGGACGTGTGTCTGTGGGGGGCAGGGGTGTGCGTGTGACTCTGCCCAGCAGCCTGGGACGCTGGCGAGCTCCGCGGTCACCTCGCCGGAACGCCCTGGCCACGGTCGGACCTCCAGACGCCCGCCCAGCTGCCACGTGCCCCCGGCCTCGCTCCACGCCCCACAGGCCCCGAGCGTCTCCCTGTCCCCGTGGCCCAGCCCGTTGCCTCTGCCACGGCCACGGCACGTGCACAGCACGGCCGGAGTCCGTGACACGGTGACAGCTACGCGGAGGGCCGGGCGGGGGGCTGGACTAGCAGGGGTCGCTCTGTAAGTTCCACATTAATGTCTGACCACAGTGCTGCACAGCTGGGGCTAGTAGGAAACCACATCGAACGTCAAACAAGAATTACAACAAGAAAGACGTAGAACCTCCCCTCACAATAGTACGTATCTTAGGAAGACCAGGTGCTGTAGGCGTAAAAAATAAAAAATAAGGGATCGTAAGCCGACAAGGTCCCCTCCTAAAAAAAAAAAAAGAAAATAGTACGTATCGTATTGCTATCTTCCGGTAGAGAAAGCATTAGCTGTTCTCTGTAGAAAGTAATAAAATAAGGAAAAGCAAAATGAAGAAAATTAGAACCTCCCATAATCCCCAACCTGGAAATAACCTCTGGGAACATTTCCACGTCCAGTCTTGGGTGGTACAGGCACATGGCTCTGTGTGTGCACGTGTGTGCGCGTGTGTGCACATGCGCGTGCGTGTCGTGTGCATGCGTGCTTTATAGGGGAGGAAGCACAGTGTCCACATTTGTATCTGTCCCAACACCCAGCTCGGCTGCACGCGCTTATTCTGATGTACCCTCAGAAGGTATTTGTTTAGCAAAAGAATTTGAAAAAGCAGATTGAAAGTTTTACTTTTTTCTTACACAGTGACTTCTTAATTATCTGAAAGTAAAAAGCGCGGTCATTTTGTGCATGTGATGCCAAGGAATTGGTCAGGTAACGTAACGTTCCGGTGGAAGTCGTTCACCTGTGCGGGGCAGGCGGTCCTCCTCTGCCCGCGGCCCCTCCTGCTGTGTCCCACGCACACGCATCCTGAGGAGGAGCACTGTTTGTTTGCGTTAAGAATCCAAGGCGTCTTTCCTTAAACCGCTGATCACGAACAAAACTTCTAAAACATGGTCATACATGACGCTTCGGCTGGAAACGGTTGTTTAGAAAATTATTTTTACATGAATTTTCTAACCGGGTCTTGACCCCAATCAGTAGTATTCGTCCCCTTGTAATGAGGTGAAGACTAGAGGTATGTGTCCCATTAGGAACTGTACCTAGAAAACTGTCACACCCTCGTAGGGGCCCTTGCTGAATATATTTTCATAAGTTACTGCTGGGGAAGATCTCGTCCTTAGCACAAACTGTCACCACCTGGAATGACAGCCATCGTGCGGTCCTCTCCGACTCTGCTGTCACGGCAGTGTGACCGGTGCAATCCGCCAGCGAAATCGTTTACACGGTCATTTGGAGAGGAGAGAAGCCTGTCCCTCCACCTGCCAGTGTCTCCCGCACAGCGTGACGACGGCGAGTTGTTATTTTTATGACTATTTTACATCCCGATGAAATATTAGGAACAAATTAAAAATAATTGGATATGGCTTTCCTGTGTTTCTCGACCCGGGAGCAAACTTAGAGGGCAGTCGGGAAAGCGGGCGTGAGGAGGGGACGTGCCGGGCAGCCGGCCGCGGGGCCTCTGGGCTGGCGGCTGCCCCCCTGAAGGACAGGCGTTGTCTCTGCTCGATGGGAAATAATTCGGCTGCTCGCTGAGTAGCCTCCTCGCTGTCCGTCCTCACTTACTCTCTTTGGCGTAAAATGAAAAAGCAAAATCTTGACCTTCCCTGGGTTTCGGCTGCCAGACAGATCGCGCTGGTTTTATTTTGATTTTTTCCCAATCACGTGAAAATCTCACGTAGACTCCACAAGGAAGAACGCGGTTGAAACGGCTGTGGTTTGACGGTGACTTAGAAGCATCGCGTCCTCTGGGACACGGCGGGGCGCGTGGAGGGCTTCGTCTCCGTGGAGCAGGGACGGACGTCACCCCAGAGCGCAGTGCTGGGGGCGCGGGGGCGAAGGAGGGCTGTGCCCTTCGGAAAAGTCCTGGCGAATTTACAGGGCGATGTCGGTAATTCTGGGTTAGAACTCTCGTTTCTTTATCTGTTTTTAGTGAAAGCCAGATTATTAGTGCACTGAACGTATTTCGCAGGTAATTTTCACAGAAAATGCAAAAGGAGAAGCGGAAGAGAGGGCCGTCTGGGCTGCAACGGGACAGTGTGGGGCGCTCGTGGCAGAGGGGGGTGCGGGAGGCGGTTCTCGGGGTCCGCCCCGTCCCCCGCTTTGCGAGGCAGACGGCATGCGGATCTCGTGCCCCGAACGAAGCCTTTCTGCCGGCCCGTCGATGCCGCGCTGCTTCTAGAAAAATCCTGAGGCTTCGCGAAGGCGATAAACGCGAAGACTTTCATTTTCGTCTCGCTCAGGGGCTGGAATGAATCGCTGACTGCGAAGGGGAACGAGACAGGGAGGTCCGCGCCAAGTCCGCTTCCGCCGCCTCGCTCCGGCCACATTCGTGGAGACCGAGGGTGTCGGGACAGCGTCCTGTGACCAACGCGCATCAGGTTTCAGTGCCGCTAGGGCTTGGAGGGGCGGTGGCTCCACAGGACACGGGCTCCGTAGTCCTCATTTACCACACCGCGTGCTCCCACGCTCAGGGCCGTGTTTTGCTGATGCTTAAGTCGGCAATTAAGATTTTTCAATGTTTGCCGTTCTCAGCTCTGCGGTTCTGAAAACACGCTGACGTTTCTTCTCGAAAGCACAGTCACATAGTCTCGAGCGACCGTTACAGTCCGCGCGGTGACGAGGAGCATCAGCAGGGTGGCTCCCAGCCCGGGCCTGCGTCCTGGCGCCTGGACTCAGGTCTGGGAGGCGTCCTGGCTCCCGGCTCTTTCACAGAGACTGATGGTCACCGAGGCTGCCGTCTGTGGCGGGCCCCGCTCAAGCTTCAGGGTGTTGTCGGTGGTCGCGGGCGGGACTCAGCCTCTGGCCGGTGGCGATGACGGGGTCCGCCAAGGGCACATGCAGCCAGGAGACGCGTGGGTCGCCGGCAAGCGGCTGCGAGCCCTGTCTGTGCCGAGCCGCCGCGGCGGTGGCCGTGCACGGTGCCCTGGGCCGAGCCCGCCCTTCCCTGGGTACGTTGCCAGTTGCCAGTATCGTGTCACGATTAAACATGCAAACACAGATCAAAAGCTTAGTACGATGTCAGTGAGAAGCTTCTCGAGGCCAGAAGCCTCTGTTTATTATTTTAAGAAAACTGAGCTAATTTCTTAAAGCGGGCAGACAGGCGTCATCTCTGTCCTCGGGGTGATCCGTGTGGTTTCGAGTGACAGGCCGGTGCCTGTCCCTTGGCGGTGGGCGAGTCACGCTTTCAGCCACACTGTGCGTGGGAAGCGGATGCCTGCGGTCTGCCTGCCAGACGAATACCCAACAAGGGCAGGTGTGTATCAGATTCTCTCTAAACCCGCAGGTCCGCGGGGCCTTCCAGCGGGACGTGGGAAGACGTGTTCGGCTCCTTCTCACAGAAATCACTTAATGACGGGTAATGTCGCCCTGGAATCTCTGCGGCTCCGGCTAACTGCAGCCCTCTGAAGTCCGTCTGCGCCCCGGGGGGCGGGGTCCCGTGTCGCAGGCTCGATTCTGGCGGTCCGTCCGCCGGTCACCCCCTGCAGAAGCTGACCCCGCACGAGGCCTGGCAGCAGGCTCCGGGCTGCTTCGCGGAGAAAAGGCCATTTTTAAAAAAACCAAATCGTCGTCTTTTGAAAACCATGCACTTCAGCACGGGCTTGCTAGAAACCCCAGAGGGGGAACTGGAACGGGTCTCGCGGCCCCTCGTGGCGGGTGGGAACCGCGGGAGCGATGGCTGCATTTCGATCTCCTGGAAACGTCCTCCCAGCGGCCTCCTCTCCCCGGGGCTGGCCGCCCCCCGTCTCTGCGAAGTGCGGTGCAAGCGAATTTTGCCCGAGAGACTGTCTCGCCCCCTGTCCACACTGCATTTCTTTCTGGGGGCTGTACATAGTGTAAACAGACACACGAATAGAAACTGCTGATTTAAACGTTGATTTTCAGCCCGTCTTCTCTATTTCTACACATAGACACTGACTTAATGACCAATAATTGCTCCAAATAAACAAGTAAGTGTGACACACCTTTTCCAGCCAAATTCACACAATCGCCAACAAATTAAGAGACTCACCGCTATCCGTTAGCTTTTCTCCGAATTCCATAGCTCGATTTGATATTTATACGCAATAATTTATTTTTCAATTATATTGAAAATACACTGCAATGTGGGTATATGCATATCTGTGAGAACTATCAGAGCATTTGCATAAAGCTAGTGGCAGTCTGAGCTGTGAGGGGCTTTGGTACTGCAGCCCAGAACACTGGGAATACGACTTCGACCACGCATGTGACGAGGGGGTGGCTAAGATTATGATAGACGCTTTAATATGTTGAATATTTTATTTGCCTTTTGAAGCAAAACGATATGTAATTTTTAAAAGTGCGAACATATTCTCAGCAGGCACATGGCTTAAGGGTTCCGCTGGTTAGGGAATTATCGTAATTAAAATTATTTACATTGGCTGCCATCAATTTCTATTTTTTTTTTGCCTTTTGTTTCCTTTTCTTTGGGGTTACGGCGAATCATTTCCATTTACTTCCGTGGATGGATCTAGCAGACATTCCCACGTGGGAAGTCACACGACCCTCACCCACGTTTATTAGTTGTCCGCTTGCTGTGTGCACCACGTTTTTGAGCATCTGTGTTGTTGTTGCTCCTCTGGGTGAGGAAGCCACGTGGGAGGGGTCAGGAGGGCCAGACCGGCTGGATCTTAGCTCGGAAACTCGCGGCTCGTGCCCGCCTCCGGCACTGGAGTTTCCCTGGGCATCTCACCACATAGACGCACGATCTCCCCACGTGTAATTCCTACCCCTTTTATTACTAAATCGTTACGAAGCCCAAGCGGATTATTACACCTAATAATTCTCCGTTGCTTCAGGTAGGCACACGGACACCTTACGACTGTGCTGGAGGATCCACCCGCAAATTAACCGGTGAAATAAGCCTGCACCTCTGCCCCTTGGTGGGCCGGCCCTGGTACCGGGTCTCCCTGATGGGTGGGGGCCGTTGACTCCACCCAGGCCCGGGGCTGGTTTTTGTCTTGTTTCCTTTTGTCTTGGAGATGGCTGCCTGGACTTCAAAGGATGCTTTAAATCCGAAACCCTTCTCCATGGCAAAAGCCAGCGTTAAAAGACTGGGATCACAATGGCAGTCCCGCAGTCGGCCGCCTGAGCTCCTCTCCGGACGAACTGCACCCCGGTTAATGACACCCATAAACCCATCAGCGCTTCCGCGACAGCGCGCCTTCAGGGTCGAGCCTGGGGACCCACGCATGGTAAAGGCCAGCACGACGTGCTTTTGTGAATTTATCTCCTCTCCGCTGAACGCCTCGGGAGGCCCAGGGTCCCCTTCTGAGGCACGCAGCGACAGCAGACGGGGTCCACCCCAAACGCTGAGCACCGTCGCTACCTGCCGGCCCCGCGTCCAAGCCCTCCCGTTGGACCCGCACGACCCCCTCGGTCAGGGGCTGTTTGCTGGCGTCGGAGCAAACCTTCCAGGCTGAGTGCTTATAAGCTCTCTGGCCAGTACATGGGTCAATGGCTGAAAGCTAAGTGTGAGCTAAGTTCAGGGATTGTCGTGTCGGTGTGACTTGTCCTATTAGACACAGACTACCAGGTCCTGTCACCTGTCACCGATCACTTTTGAAGCGTGAGCATCTTCCTTCTAACGAGCATGGTTCCCTGTTCGCATCTTTGGCCTTTCGAGACCCAGTTTCTATGCTTCTATGGCGAGAGTTCTGCCTTCAACCTTCCCCCCTCCACGCCCCCTTCCTTCCCGCACCCCATCTTCTTACCCCATCTCCCTGGACCCCCCCCACGCACCCCGCCCCAGGGGCCTGCTCCCCGCAGCCCTGCAGGCCGGCAGTTCGCACACTGGCCAGTACTGAGTCAGAACTTTGCCGTACGTTTGTCCTGCCGTGCGGCGTGCGTGCGTGCACGTATGCGTGTGCGTGTGTGTCACACATGTGGGTCACCGAGGCTGTGGCCCTGATGGTCCCAGTGCTTTCGTGAAGTACCTGTTACATCGCATCCGCTCGATTTCCTCAAGAGTGGACCTAACGAATCCCCTGCTCCTGAGAATTACTTCTCGGACTTACTCTCTGCAGAGAAGCGGGGGCACTCGGGAGCCGCGAGGGCTGTGCTGTCATCGCGTCCGGCCGTCGTCCTTCTCGGCCCCTCTGCGATGGCACTGCCACCCGCGGCCCCTCTCCAGTCCAGCCACACAAAGAGCGCTGTGCTCCGTCTCGAGCCTGGGCGCTCCCGGCTCGGGCTCAGTGGCGGGTCACTCTCAGCTGCTCCTCGTCCCCAGTAATTAGCCTGTGATGGCTGCTGCCTCTTGTGGCTTCTCCTGTGAGAGACATTTGACACAGCAGACATCAGAGGGATTTTTCAGGAGGCTCTTGTGGCGTCCGAATGGCTCTTAATTAACCACTTAGGTGTCCTCCTTCGCTCCCTGCCTGGCACCTCCCAAATGGTAGGGGCTGCTCTGCAGATCTAGACTCCGGGGGAACCGTGCTATCAAAAGATCTTGTAAATGAAGGCTTGTGTAAATTATTTTTAATGATTCCCTCCTGGCCCGTCATTATGTTTGTAGCTACACACAGACGCTGCAGAGATGGCGCGTCTTCCGCGAGGTCAGCGGCAGGCCGGCCGTAACTGGCTGCAGCCAGTAAATGGCTTATTAATTAGCACAGTGATTTTACATCGCTAAGAGCTCTGATGTATGGAGCTGGAATCGTAATTGTGCAGAATCGAAATAATAAGCCATCTCCGGGCTCCTTATGCAAATTGGCATATTATAAAATCATTACCTATCTAAACACTGAGTTTTAATAAGAATTACAATGATGAATTTTATGATAATTGACACTCAAATTTTAATCTCCCGGATTTTTATCATTTTGGTGGTTAAAGTGTGTTTCTAATTAAATGTTGCTTAAAATGCAAAGGGTTGTTTAACAATTCTATCCCGTCCTTCTAGTTCAAATCAGGTTATTGTCTTTGGTCACGGGAAATAGGCCTTCTTAGTAATAGATACGTGACACTATGTAACACTTGTTCAGAAAGATGTTTAATCATCACTTTTTTTAATGAGTGTGATTTTGATGATGATATAGTGTCAACAGCGAGACAAAGAAACCTAAACGGCCTTGGACTTGACTCTGACGGTGTGAGTGACATACGGTGAAGAAGCAAAATCAAGATAAATATCACATCCTGAGGGGAGCGCGTGGGTTTGAGGTGCGGGCTGAATTTTTAAGCAATTATGGCTTCCGCTACAAAACGTTTATCTTCTAAAGCCTACGAAATGGGGTTTAGTTTTCATGGACTGATTTCGAATCCCCGGTATTGTGTACGACATCACACAATGAGTGACGTTTCAGAGGCTGAAAGAGGAGAGTTTGTTTTCACCAGATGCGGAATGAACAACTCCATGAGTTATCACTGTTCCACGGGAAACACGCTCATTGAAACACTCAGGAAGGTGCCGCCGCCGGCGTCTGACTGAGAACCGTGGGCCGTGCTCTTGAGGATGAATTCAGTTCGTGCCTGGAAAAAGTGTTTCCTGTCTTTCCCGGTATCGAATTTATCTCCGAGGGCAGAGCGAACTTAACGCGTGAACTAAGAATAGATTAGGAGCCCTGAAAAAAATTACTGGATTTAAAAAACAAAATAAATGAAGCGGTTTTTAGAAAATCACCGTTACGTCTTTTTGAGCACGATGATGCACAGCTGGATGCTGATCGCTGACAAATGTGTTGCAGATTAAATGAAGAT
>NW_011889494.1:88372-91958 GCF_000151845.1 Pteropus vampyrus | reverse complement strand
GCGATGGCACTGCCACCCGCGGCCCCTCTCCAGTCCAGCCACACAAAGAGCGCTGTGCTCCGTCTCGAGCCTGGGCGCTCCCGGCTCGGGCTCAGTGGCGGGTCACTCTCAGCTGCTCCTCGTCCCCAGTAATTAGCCTGTGATGGCTGCTGCCTCTTGTGGCTTCTCCTGTGAGAGACATTTGACACAGCAGACATCAGAGGGATTTTTCAGGAGGCTCTTGTGGCGTCCGAATGGCTCTTAATTAACCACTTAGGTGTCCTCCTTCGCTCCCTGCCTGGCACCTCCCAAATGGTAGGGGCTGCTCTGCAGATCTAGACTCCGGGGGAACCGTGCTATCAAAAGATCTTGTAAATGAAGGCTTGTGTAAATTATTTTTAATGATTCCCTCCTGGCCCGTCATTATGTTTGTAGCTACACACAGACGCTGCAGAGATGGCGCGTCTTCCGCGAGGTCAGCGGCAGGCCGGCCGTAACTGGCTGCAGCCAGTAAATGGCTTATTAATTAGCACAGTGATTTTACATCGCTAAGAGCTCTGATGTATGGAGCTGGAATCGTAATTGTGCAGAATCGAAATAATAAGCCATCTCCGGGCTCCTTATGCAAATTGGCATATTATAAAATCATTACCTATCTAAACACTGAGTTTTAATAAGAATTACAATGATGAATTTTATGATAATTGACACTCAAATTTTAATCTCCCGGATTTTTATCATTTTGGTGGTTAAAGTGTGTTTCTAATTAAATGTTGCTTAAAATGCAAAGGGTTGTTTAACAATTCTATCCCGTCCTTCTAGTTCAAATCAGGTTATTGTCTTTGGTCACGGGAAATAGGCCTTCTTAGTAATAGATACGTGACACTATGTAACACTTGTTCAGAAAGATGTTTAATCATCACTTTTTTTAATGAGTGTGATTTTGATGATGATATAGTGTCAACAGCGAGACAAAGAAACCTAAACGGCCTTGGACTTGACTCTGACGGTGTGAGTGACATACGGTGAAGAAGCAAAATCAAGATAAATATCACATCCTGAGGGGAGCGCGTGGGTTTGAGGTGCGGGCTGAATTTTTAAGCAATTATGGCTTCCGCTACAAAACGTTTATCTTCTAAAGCCTACGAAATGGGGTTTAGTTTTCATGGACTGATTTCGAATCCCCGGTATTGTGTACGACATCACACAATGAGTGACGTTTCAGAGGCTGAAAGAGGAGAGTTTGTTTTCACCAGATGCGGAATGAACAACTCCATGAGTTATCACTGTTCCACGGGAAACACGCTCATTGAAACACTCAGGAAGGTGCCGCCGCCGGCCGTCTGACTGAGCCGTGGGCCGTGCCCTTGAGGACGAATTCAGTTCGTGCCTGGAAAAAGTGTTTCCTGTCTTTCCCGGTATCGAATTTATCTCCGAGGGCAGAGCGAACTTAACGCATGAACTAAGAATAGATTAGGAGCCCTGAAAAAAATTACTGGATTTAAAAAACAAAATAAATGAAGCGGTTTTTAGAAAATCACCGTTACGTCTTTTTGAGCACGATGATGCACAGCTGGATGCTGATCGCTGACAAATGTGTTGCAGATTAAATGAAGATGGTGCCCGTCGTCGATTTTCTGAGGAGACCCTGGGGAGACCCCGGCCACCGGTGTGACGGTCACCAGGTCTGTGCCAGCCGACGGGAAGCCAGAGTGTGTCAGCATCCTAGAATCAGCAGGGCGAGGCGGGAGACCTGGGGACCCCAGTTTGTGAGTGACACGTCACCTGCAGGTGGCTCTGCTGGCGGCTGGAAGGACTGGAGGCAGGAGCCGGCCGGCTTCCCTCCCTTCTCTCCCCCAGGGTCTGGCCTCCCCCAGGCCCCCTCCCCGTGCCTGGAGCTGCTTGTGGGAGGTCTCTTCCTATAAGCGACGCAGGTCCCTGCTCCATGAACCCTCGAGGCACCCGGTCAACTCACTTGGTCAGTGACGGGCAGCCGCACGGTGGTCACCTGTCCAGGTCATGCACCCGTGTTTGAGCTCGGAGGAAAAGGTTTTAAATGCAAATGGCGGTACCGCAGCCCTCCCCGTCCCCCTCCATCGACCCGCTGGGCCCCGACGTCTCTGTCTGCAGATCCTGAGTCTGAAAACAAGGTGCTGCCGGGCAGTTCCCACCGCGGGCTCCGGGGAGGCCCTGCCTGCCTCCCGCCTGGCCACAGCACTGGCCTGGGGTCCCCAGATGTCCTCGCTGTCTGCCTCCATCCTCACGGCTGCCCTCTCCTGTGTCTGTCTGTGCCAGACTGTCCTCCTGTGAGGAAGCCGGTCACTGGGTCGGGACTCACTGTCACCTGAGATGACCCCAAGAGGACTTGGCCAGCGATCTGTGCAAAGACCCTGCTTCCGGACAGGGGCCCATCCTGAGGTTCTGGGTGGACATGAATTTTGGGGGGCACCATTCAACTGACTGTGCCACTCCACTCAAGAAAGGAAGGGGGAGCAAGGGATGCTCGCCGGCTCCCCCTCCCCGTCCTGTTCTGAGGAAGGCGAAGGCCTCTGCCCAAGGCCACGGGCCACTGCCAGACACGCAGGTTCACAGTCTTTCTCTCATTAAGACTGGCTCCCACGAGGGGCCCTGTGTGTGGTGTTGCCCCAAACCCTAGGTAAGGATGATGCTTGCATTATGGGGTTTTATGGAGACACAGAACCAACATATATTCACTTATTGATTCTGAGGGACCGGCTCACGTTGAGGGAAAATCCCACATCGGCCGCTGGCAGGCTGGAGGCCCGGGCAGTGGGGTGCAGCTCTAGCTGAGCGCAAGGCCCGGAGACAGCTAGGGTCCCAGCCTTCAGTCAGGGCACGAGTGGAGAAGTCTCTCTTCCACCACCTTTTGTCCAATTCAGATCCTTGAGGGGTCGGAAGACGCCCCCGCACTGGGGCAGCTGTCTGCTCTCTCGGAGACACCCCCCAGACACACCCAGGAGTCCGTTCAGCCCAGTGCTTGGGCACCAGGGACCAGCCAGCTAAGCCGGGCCTGGACCACGCAGCCCGAGAGCCCGGGCGGGAGAAGTGTCGTCTGCGAACTTCCTGCCCTGTGCATCCCCTCGGGTTGCGGCCTGTCCCTGCCCCTCGGAGCTCTTCTGTGGATGAGTGGGAGACAAGGCAGGTGGCCCAGGGCCCGTGCTGGCAGGTGCGGGAGGGAGCGGGGGCCGTGCTCACGCTGGGCCAGGGCGCTGACCGGCCTGCCCCCCGCCTGCCCCAGCCCGCCCCAGCCCGGGCCCGCATTCTTGCTCATGTTCCACAAACCCCAACCTCAGCGGCCCTGGCTCAGCCGTCAGCGTGTCAGTCCTGCTGGGGCTGTGGGAGCCAAGCCCGTTCGCCCGTCCTCGGCCTCGCGGCCCCGAGGTTTGTCACCGAAGGGCTCTGTCCCGTGAACGCGTCCCCGTCATCCCACGTCACAGCAGTGTGCACGCAGGCTCACTTTTGAGAGTTAAGCGACGTGAGCATAGTAGGCTGCCTGTGGAAGTTGCACGTCTGCTCGGATTTGCGGACAGACCGAGGTTCCCACGTGCGGTCCGAGCGGGCTCTGGCCCGCCGCTCGTCCCACGCC
>NW_011889494.1:86011-88322 GCF_000151845.1 Pteropus vampyrus | reverse complement strand
ACTGACTGTGCCACTCCACTCAAGAAAGGAAGGGGGAGCAAGGGATGCTCGCCGGCTCCCCCTCCCCGTCCTGTTCTGAGGAAGGCGAAGGCCTCGGCCCAAGGCCGCGGGCCACTGCCAGACACGCAGGTTCACAGTCTTTCTCTCATTAAGACTGGCTCCCACGAGGGGCCCTGTGTGTGGTGTCTCCCCAAACCCTAGGTAAGGATGGTGCTTGCATTATGGGGTTTTATGGAGACACAGAACCAACATATATTCACTTATTGATTCTGAGGGACCGGCTCACGTTGAGGGAAAATCCCACATCGGCCGCTGGCAGGCTGGAGGCCCGGGCAGTGGGGTGCAGCTCTAGCTGAGCGCAAGGCCCGGAGACAGCTAGGGTCCCAGCCTTCAGTCAGGGCACGAGTGGAGAAGTCTCTCTTCCACCACCTTTTGTCCAATTCAGATCCTTGAGGGGTCGGAAGACGCCCCCGCACTGGGGCAGCTGTCTGCTCTCTCGGAGACACCCCCCAGACACACCCAGGAGTCCGTTCAGCCCAGTGCTTGGGCACCAGGGACCAGCCAGCTAAGCCGGGCCTGGACCACGCAGCCCGAGAGCCCGGGCGGGAGAAGTGTCGTCTGCGAACTTCCTGCCCTGTGCATCCCCTCGGGTTGCGGCCTGTCCCTGCCCCTCGGAGCTCTTCTGTGGATGAGTGGGAGACAAGGCAGGTGGCCCAGGGCCCGTGCTGGCAGGTGCGGGAGGGAGCGGGGGCCGTGCTCACGCTGGGCCAGGGCGCTGACCGGCCTGCCCCCCGCCTGCCCCAGCCCGCCCCAGCCCGGGCCCGCATTCTTGCTCATGTTCCACAAACCCCAACCTCAGCGGCCCTGGCTCAGCCGTCAGCGTGTCAGTCCTGCTGGGGCTGCGGGAGCCAAGCCCGTTCGCCCGTCCCCGGCCTCGCGGCCCTGAGGTTTCTCACCGAAGGGCTCTGTCCCGTGAACGCGTCCCCGTCGTCCCACGTCACAGCAGTGTGCACGCAGGCTCACTTTTGAGAGTTAAGCGACGTGAGCATAGTAGGCCGCCTGTGGAAGTTGCACGTCTGCTCGGATTTGCGGACAGACCGAGGTTCCCACGTGCGGTCCGAGCGGGCTCTGGCCCGCCGCTCGTCCCACGCCCGCTCTGGGGAGAACCCTGTGAACCCAGTAACCAGCCTCCTGTGCCTGACTCGGCAGCAGGAGGACTAGCCCTACTTTTTGTTCTAATTCTGATTTCAAACCGAGGTCATTGTGACAGCGGGGGACAGGTCCAGCGAGCTGCGGGTGCTGGCCGTGCGGACGGCGTGCCCTTCGCTCGCAGTGGCCGATGCTGCTCTTGCCCTGGGAGGCAGAAGGACGCGCTGCTCTCCAGGCTCCTCTGCAGCTCGCCGGGGCTGCTCGGCGGATGCCGGCCGCAGGGATGCGAGTGGGGCTGTCCGTGGGCTTCTGGAAGCTTCCTCGGCGCTTGGACCCGGGCTGGACACAAGTCAGACTCATCTCCATGGCGCCATTGTCTAGTCTCTGCTGCCGACCATGGAAGGCAATTTTGAGCTAAAAAGACCTCTTTTCCAATATCCGCCCGGACATCAGAGTCCAGGGCTTCGTGGGGTCGCCCTGGCCGACATCGTGTGGATGCCACTCACACGACTTCGTGGCCGTCCCCGCCACTCTGCAGCACACGACGGAACGTCGGGAACGCGACGAGCTAGACGTGCTCTCCCTCTCTCGGCGAGAGGACCCCAGTTTGTCATGGCGTGTGCCCCTTCCACCCTCAGGCCTGGGGGTCGTCTGAGGTCGGGGAACCCAGGCCACACAGGCTCCTCGTGGCCGTGGCAACGGCTGGTCACATGGCTCCCTGGGGCATGACAAAGAGGCTGCTTCCCCGAGCGGCACGGCGCGGGCCAAAGGGACGAGGTGGGGCTGGGGCTGCGGAGGCCTCCTCGGGGGAGGGCCCCCGGCGGCAGCGGAGACAGGGGCCTGGAGAGTCCTCCCAGCGTCCCTCGGGCCCCGAAGCCAGCTCCATCCGGGGCCCTGCGGTTACATAAAGTCATAAATCTCTCTTCCTTTAAGCCGGTTTGAATTCGCCTTTTTTTTCTTTTTCTTTTAAATCACTCGTGGCCAGGAGTTACGACAACGGACGGGCCGCGTGAGAGCAGCAGAGCCTGGAGCCGGCCCGGAGGCCGGGGGCTGAGCTCGCCCGGGCGGCTTCCCGCTCCGAGCCGCACTCACCTCGCTGGGCACCTGCCTCACGTGGGGAGGCGGCCTTTCTGGTGTAGCTGGGGACGCAAGCCCGGGTCAT
>NW_011889494.1:84985-85961 GCF_000151845.1 Pteropus vampyrus | reverse complement strand
TAATTCTGATTTCAAACCGAGGTCATTGTGACAGCGGGGGACAGGTCCAGCGAGCTGCGGGTGCTGGCCGTGCGGACGGCGTGCCCTTCGCTCGCGGTGGCCGATGCTGCTCTTGCCCTGGGAGGCAGAAGGACGCGCTGCTCTCCAGGCTCCTCTGCAGCTTGCCGGGGCTGCTCGGCGGATGCCGGCCGCATGGATGCGAGTGGGGCTGTCCGTGGGCTTCTGGAAGCTTCCTCGGCGCTTGGACCCGGGCTGGACACAAGTCAGACTCATCTCCATGGCACCATTGTCTAGTCTCTGCTGCCGACCATGGAAGGCAATTTTGAGCTAAAAAGACCTCTTTTCCAACATCCGCCCGGACATCAGAGTCCAGGGCTTCGTGGGGTCGCGCTGGCCGACGTCGTGTGGATGCCACTCACACGACTTCGTGGCCGTCCCCGCCACTCTGCAGCACGCGACGGACCGTCGGGAAGGCGACGAGCTAGACGTGCTCTCCCTCTCTCGGCGAGAGGACCCCAGTTTGTCATGGCGTGTGCCCCTTCCACCCTCAGGCCTGGGGGGTCGTCTGAGGTCGGGGAACCCAGGCCACACAGGCTCCTCGTGGCCGTGGCAACGGCTGGTCACACGGCTCCCTGGGGCATGACAAAGAGGCTGCTTCCCCGAGCGGCACGGCGCGGGCCGCAGGGACGAGGTGGGACTGGGGCTGCGGAGGCCTCCTCGGGGGAGGGCCCCCGGCGGCAGCGGAGACAGGTCCTCCCAGCGTCCCTCGGGCCCTGAAGTCAGCTCCATCCGGGGCCCTGCGGTTACATAAAGTGATAAATCTCTCTTCCTTTAAGCCGGTTTGAATTCGCCTTTTTTTCTTTTTCTTTTAAATCACTCGTGGCCAGGAGTTACGACAACGGACGGACCGCGTGAGAGCAGCAGAGCCTGGAGCCGGCCCGGAGGCCGGGGGCTGAGCTCGCCCGGGCGGCTTCCC
>NW_011889494.1:83110-84935 GCF_000151845.1 Pteropus vampyrus | reverse complement strand
AAGGCCCCAGCCATTCGCGACAGCGCGGAGGCCGTCGTGCTGAGTGAGGTGAGTCGGCCAGACAACGCGACCTCGCGTCCGTGAGCTCATAGGAGCAGAGAGCAGATGGTGGTCGCGGGGGCTGGGGCTGGGGCCGCCGGGGGGCTGCCGGTCACAGGCTCACCCCTCTGGCTGTGAGACGGGGAAGCCCCGGGAGCTAACACACAGCATGGGGACGACAGGGCTGAGTCCTGGTCACCTGCTGGCCAGAGGATTCACCTGCTCTCATTTGCCGCCTTCCTAGGAGCCTGGAGCACAGACAGAGTTACGGAGCGTGTGCGCCCTGAACGGGACTGCCCCGGGGGGTGAGGAGCAGGGGCGGCTCCTGAGGTCTCCTTGGCCAGGGGTCGGATGGCACGGGAAGGACAGCTCCTTGTGCATCCTGCCTCTGGCCTCTCCTGATGCCCCTGGGATCTCTGCTGTCTTTAAGATTTGCTGAATGCTTGTGGCCACCCCCAGCGACAGCTTACGGGAATCAGGAAAGCCATGGGGGCCCCATCCACCTACGACTGGGACTCTGTGCTGCCCAGGTATCTCCGCCCAGGGTGCGGCCTCCTGCAGAAGGCACAGCCGTGCGACCCGCATTCCCAGCCGCCTTCGCTCTTCCTGAAGCGGCCGCCCGGGTCCTCCCCCTGCCCGGGTCCTCCCCCTGCCCGGGTCCTCCCCCTGCCCGGATCCTCCCGCTGCCCGGGTCCTCCCCCTGCCCGGGTCCTCCCCCTGCCCGGGTCCTCCCCCTGCCCGGGTCCACCCCGACTTCGTGCCTCTCAGCATGGATGGAGGTGCAGCGGGCGGTGGCCTCGGGCGAATCGGGGAGCGGGACTGGGCCGCAGCCCGTGCTCGTCAAGGCCAGGCCAGGGGGGCCTCTGGCCTCTCCACTCTCTGCCCGTCACCCCCTTTCACCTCAGACCCACCGCAGTGGGAACCCCGCTTTGGCTCCACGCTCAGACCCTCCGTGTCTTTACCACCTGCAGGACAAAACGTGGCGCCTCGGCGACAGTGCCCCGGCCCCTGGTCTGTCCCCTCGCCACCCAGACCCAGCTCTCCGCTCCGTGCCCAACACAGCAACGCAGACGCTGCCTCCCGCCCAGCCTTCCCACGTGCCCTTGCTCTCCCGGAAAGCCCGTCCGCCTCACGCGCCCGGCAGCGTCTGTGACTCAGGCACGCTGTCCCGTGAAGGTCCCCCGCAGGCCACGCCTCCTCGTCCCGGAGCGCCCCTTCTCGGAGACGAGCCCACGCAGACGAGGCCCGCGGACAGTGTGCCTGCTCCCTCCCCACGCGGCGGTGCCCGGGACGTGGGCCTGGGACACTCACGCTCGCTCACCTCTCAGAGGCCGGCAGCAGCCTCCCTCACAGACGCGCCATCAACCGTGGGGGATGCTCAGCGCACAGCCTGGGACACAGGCAGTGCTCATAAATGGTGCCCAGGTTCTGTTACTGTTAGAAATACTGCCTTCATGGGAGACAGGACAAACTGTACCTCGAAGTCCTTGGATCCGAACAATGCGCCTGGGGCCCGGACCCCCCGCCTTCCCGTCCTTCGAGGCAGCAGCAGGAAGCAGCAACATATATTCGGCTTAAGCAGCACAGCACGGAGGATGCGAGCCACCGAGTGTCACTCCTTGACGTCTGGGATCGCGTGCTCTGAGCGGACGGTCCCCAGAAGCAGACAGCCGTGTCCTGTCTGCCCGCGAGCGCCAAGCCTTCAGCCAGCAGCGCGTGGCAGGCGCGGCCCCAGCAGCTCGCGGGCAGGTGCCGCTGGCGGCCCGCATCGGGGGCGTGCTTGGTG
>NW_011889494.1:79893-82085 GCF_000151845.1 Pteropus vampyrus | reverse complement strand
GCTCATAAATGGTGCCCAGGTTCTGTTACTGTTAGAAATACTGCCTTCATGGGAGACAGGACAAACTGTACCTCGAAGTCCTTGGATCCGAACAATGCGCCTGGTGCCCGGACCCCCCGCCTTCCCGTCCTTCGAGGCAGCAGCAAGAAGCAGCAACATATATTCGGCTTAAGCAGCACAGCACGGAGGATGCGAGCCACCGAGTGTCACTCCTTGACATCTGGGATCGCGCGCTCTGAGCGGACGGTCCCCAGAAGCAGACAGCCGTGTCCTGTCTGCCCGCGAGCGCCCAGCCTTCAGCCAGCAGCGCGTGGCAGGAGCGGCCCCATCGGGGGCGTGCTTGGTGTCTGGCGCCCCCACCCTATTACGCCCCATTGGAGGGTAGTTAGTGAGATGAAGTGTCGATAATTATCTGGCCAACTTGGGACGTGTCGAGGGCCAAATGAGATCATTTAAATCTTTAAGGAGAATTTCGGTCCTTAATTACATTGAATCACTCTACGTTCATGTCCAGCAAATAATTTTGACTTTACTTTTCCACTGTGGACACGGACGCGTGATAGCGAGAACTAAACCACAAGCGAACTCTTAAATGAAAGCTTTATGTTCTGAAGGGCTTTCTGGGGCCCTTATTTTTAGAAAAGGTTAGTTTTAGGGAAACAGCAGGTGACTTAGTGGCACTGTTTTGGGGAATCGTCTCTCCGTCCCTCAGATGGTGACCTGGCAGGGCGGGGGCACAAGGCAGGCTTCCCGGAGGAGGCGGCATTTCTGCGGCAGATTCCATTGACAGAGGTCCAGTGAGGACCGAGTGCTCAGCCAGCGCCTCCTCTCACCCCCCTCTCGTTGGGGCACAAGCGAAGGTCTTTCCCCTCGCCCACCAGAGCGAGCGCGTTCCCAGCGCCCCTGACCTTCACGCCGTCGCTCACGGGCGGGTTTCCGGGTTAAAACGAGACTCTCTTGTTTCTAAACACGCGAGGTGAACCAGGACACTAGAGAGCATGCTGTGCGCCAAGTCCAAAGCGTGACGAGGCCATTCCTGGACTTCTGAAGAGCACGGGGTCACTTCGGGGCCGGCCGCCCGCCCGCCAGGCTCCCTGAGCGCGGTGGGGGAGACGGGCTGTGTCTCCAGTCACAGGGTGTCCCGCCCCAGACAGAGCGCAGGTCAGCTGGCCCCGCAGGTGCTCGAGAGGGCGCAACTGGGAATAATTCTGCCGCGTGTCGTGATCGCACTGGACTCGAAGCGCTGACCGGGACCGGTGGTGGGTGCCTGGGAGGAGCCTGGGGAGGGCCGGGGGGTGGACGCCTGGTGGCCGATTCAGCCCGCGCCTTGCTGCACATGGTCCGGGAATGGCACCTGCGAAGCAGAGCCGGCTGTGCCCAGCTGGGAGCGGGGTCCGCCGGGCACCGTCTGGGGCCTGCCCCTTCCCTCACCTCCGTCCGCTGTCCTAGCTGGCTGCTTGCGGTGCTGGGGCAAAACAGCCAGACGGGTGTCGCCCTCAACGGCCTCACAGTAGGCGTGGGGGGCAGCCAGCTAATGACAGTTCCATGCAATTAAAACTTGCCAAAATGCAAGGGCCGGAGAGCGGTGTCAGCTCCCATCCATGCAGCAAACACATGCCCCACGGGGACCTGGGCCGCTGCTCACCACCACCCCGGCATCGGGAACCAGGGTGGCAGCCCCCGCAGCCACGTGCGAGTGGCCGTGTGTGGACCGCAGGAGCCGGATGGGCTGCGCTGTACCTGAAGCCTAATGGCTGTGGTGTCCGTTTTGTTTTCCCCGGAGGGTCAAATTGGCAGGATCCAGAAATGAGTGAAATTTCATATTCGCGGTGCCTGAGGCCCCTGGCCTGACCCTTTGCACGTTCAAGGCTGTGCAGGGCTGGATCACCGTGGCCTGACCCAGAGGGGCCCTGCCACCGCCTCATCTGGCTCCCGAGGACACCCTGGAGGCCGGTGGACACGGGCAGCAGCCGTGGGGGCCGGGGTCTTGCTCCAGGAACGGGGTTGTATGATGGCGGGAAAGCCAGGGGCTGCAGGTCGAGCTGAGGCGCAGGCGAAGGCCGCTGGCAGCTTTCTGCCCCACGCAGAGAAGCGCTCAGAGCCTCGCCGGCTTCTCATCCCACGTCCACTGAGGTGGGACCTCGCCCCAGCCAGACGTGCTGGTCGCCTCCTGATGTGACCACATCGGATCC
>NW_011889494.1:65496-79748 GCF_000151845.1 Pteropus vampyrus | reverse complement strand
GAATGGCACCTGCGAAGCAGAGCCGGCTGTGCCCAGCTGGGAGCGGGGTCTGCCGGGCACCGTCTGGGGCCTGCCCCTTCCCTCACCTCCGTCCGCTGTCCTAGCTGGCTGCTTGCGGTGCTGGGGCAAAACAGCCAGACGGGTGTCGCCCTCAACGGCCTCACAGTAGGGGTGGGGGGCAGCCAGCTAATGACAGTTCCATGCAATTAAAACTTGCCAAAATGCAAGGGCCGGAGAGCGGGGTCAGCTCCCATCCATGCAGCAAACACACGCCCCACGGGGACCTGGGCCGCTGCTCACCACCACCCCGGCATCGGGAACCAGAGTGGCAGCCCCCGCAGCCACGTGCGAGTGGCCGTGTGTGGACCGCAGGAGCCGGATGGGCTGCGCTGTACCTGAAGCCTAACAGCCGTGGTGTCCATCTTGTTTTCCCCGGAGGGTCAAATTGGCAGGATCCAGAAATGGGTGAAATTTCAAATTCGCGGTGCCTGAGGCCCCTGGCCTGACCCTCTGCACGTTCAAGGCTGTGCAGGGCTGGATCACCGCGGCCTGACCCAGAGGGGCCCTGCCACCGCCTCGTCTGGCTCCCGAGGACACCCTGGAGGCCGGTGGACACGGGCAGCGGCCGTGGGGGCCGGGGTCTTGCTCCAGGAACGGGGTTGTATGATGGTGGGAAAGCCAGGGGCTGCAGGTCGAGCTGAGGCGCAGGCGAAGGCCGCTGGCAGCTTTCTGCCCCACGCAGAGAAGCGCTCAGAGCCTCGCCGGCTTCTCATCCCACGTCCACTGAGGTGGGACCTCGCCCCGGCCGGACGTGCTGGTCGCCTCCTGATGTGACCACATCGGATCCGGCCCATGTAGACAGCAACCAGGCCGCTCCCACGCCTCCTGGAACACGCACGGCTAGCTGCCCGGGAAGGTCACTGTCCCGCCCGCCAGAGGCTGTGAGTGTGGACGGCTCGTCCGTCGGCAGATAACAGGTGTCTCGCTGACCTGGGAGGCTAACCGCCTGCCGTGCGCCCTGTCCCTGCCCGCCATGATGCCCGGCCCAGGGTTAGGGGACCGCGGGGGACACGGACGGAGGAGATGCGCCCCTTGGGAAGGAATGCGCTGGGGCTTCCCCCTCCGCACCCCCGGCGTTGCTTTCCGCCCTAAACACCCACCCGCAGAAGCGCCACCTGTCGGCAAGGAGCGCTCCGGCCTGTCCGTCCGCAGACGCAGCTCCGCGTGCGGGGCCCCGGCGCCCGATGCCACAGCGCTTCGTCCGAGCCTTGCGTGACAGCATCAAGGACAAGCGACGCCGTTTGCGCCTGCCGTTCGGAATCGCCTTTGCTTAGTCAACCCCCACGTCTTCGACTTCCAGGAGCATCCCGGGCTGGTGAGCGCTGTTTTCTTTTCCTTTTTTTTTTTTTTTTTGACTTTGTCTGCCTAAAAATGATTTCCCTCCAGATCAAGATGCAGAGCACAAAATATTAATCAGTTTAAATAAATATCAAGACTACCCAAATAATATGAATAATTGGCACGGGATAGCGCCGACTGCCCAGCTCCCAACAGCTGGTCACGCTGGCACGTGGCCTCTCTCGACAGCCTTTTAGATAACGACGTTGGCTTCTGGTGGCTGCTCTCGCTGCCGCCCACAGAATTTACAGCTCACAAGTGGGACAGCAGAGCCTCCGCAGAACTTTTTTATGCAAGGTCTTTGAAATGTATTAATGCGATGCAAACCCGAGCCTTCCAACCCATTAAATCGCGGGTGTTATGTGAATCCGCTCTGGAACAGCACACCCTCATTAACATTATTTGCATGTTAATCTGCATCTTTTTAATTAGTGATATTATTTATGCACATAATTTTCGCCTACTGGTGCCAAGGCTGAAGCGCATTAATTAATCTACTGAGATGCCAAACTGTTTATTTTCTCCCGTACTTTTATTTGTTTACACGGTGTTTTGGATTCGGGGAAAATAAAAAAAAAAACAGGGCCTGAAGAATAAAAGCAGAAAGACAAGATTAACTAAAAGCTCTTTTTGTTTTCATAATTTAAATTGTAATATTAGCCAAATGCTGTGTTTCTTCCCTCAGAGATCGGTTATTCAGTTACATTACCTTGATGTATTATTAAAATTTATAATGGACTCTGGAGGCTTCTGTTAGTTCTCTCCTTCATTTACAGAATATACTCAATGTTATTTTAATCTTCCTACAACGCTGCCATGCATAGGCAATGATGCTCTGTCCCCAGCGACTCCGGGGCGGCCAGCTCTGCACGCTGATAAACATTTAAATAAGCCTTTTCAGAGAAGAGTGCACCTAAGCCATTAACCCGTTGGTGGAGTCCGTGGCTGCTCGGGCATCCGCCTTTCCTTCAGATAGGTCGATGGCAAAACGCATCAGACGTGGCCACGCTGAGGCCGTCTCCCTCCCGCTGCGGAGGCCGCCGGGCGCTGCCTGGAGCTGTGTGAGCACTGGGCACCGAGGCCCAACGTGCGGGCTTAGGACACCCGCACCGGCTGCGCTCGGCGCTCACGCCTCCGGAGGCGGAGGCTGCCGCCGGGCCCGGGCCAGACGGTCCCGTATTCACAGGCAGCCTCGTTCCCAGAGACGAAAGCGAGACACTGCCTGGCACTGACCACGTCACACACAGTTGTCATCTGCGCCATGTCGGGGAGAGAGCCCGCAGGGCCGTGTGGGGAGGAGCCGAGTCAGCTGGCTCCCGGCATCGGTTCCCGGGACGCAGGCGACAGCTCTGCTTCCCTACACCCGCCTTCCCGAGACGCGCCCTGTGTCTGCCAGGGCCCGCCGGGCTTGCCTCGGGCCGGCCATGACCGCGGCCCCGTGTTTAGGAAGATGGTCGAGGTCCACTGGCATGATGGCACGGGGCGGGGCGGGGGCACCGTAGACGAGCTCCCTCTCTGGGTTGTGCTACTTGAATACACATGACCCCAGGCTGCGATTCGTCTGTCAAATGCCCCTGAGTCACGTGCTGCCTCCCGGTTCACCGGAGGGTCGGGAAGACGGACAGGGCAATGACGTGCGTGGAGCTCAGGGACAAGGCAGAGAGCGCGAGGGCCTCAGGGAGCCAACCGGGCATCTCGGTCCGTGTTTTCTAAGGGGACTGGGGCGGTGACACCCCAAAGCCAGTACGCTTCATTTGTTTGTTTAAGGTAGAAATACAGTTTTATTGGGGGGGGGTGTTAAAATGCTTCTGGTGAAGGTTTAGACACGAGGACATAGGGGGAGCGGAAAAACTTCTTCCCAAGCCCTGACTCGGGATCTTGTTTACTCTTCCAGAATATTCTGCAACCGCGTGAGCATCTTTCTCGTCACGCGAAGCGGGGTTAGTACACCTGCCTTTCTGCAGCCGGCGGTATGGGGTCGGCCCCGTAGAGCTCGGCGTGGTGTGCTGGGGGAGCCTGGCCCCCGGGAAGCACGGAGATGGGGCCTGGCGTCTCCGTACAGACCTGGAAGCTTCTGGAGCTTCGAGGGGATGGATGGAGGCTCTGGGGATGGAGGCCGCGCTCTGTGCCGCTCACGCCGCGCCTCGCTGCCCGCGGTCCTCCCGCCTCCTTTGAATCAGGCCGCGGGGCCCGGCTTCCCGCCTGGTCCGGCCACTGGCTTTGCTGCGTCCGACTTGGCCTTTTTCTCCCCGAGGTCGCCGGAGTGGACTAGCCCAGGACCCCGCGGAGGCAGCTTCCTGGTGCGGCTTTAGTCAAAGACGCGTGTCAGGGAGGTGTGCGACTGCACGTTAACGTGGACGCATCACGCGTGTGGTAACGTGGCCGCATCACGTGTGTGGCAATGTGGATGCATCATGTGTGTGGTAATGTGAACGCATCACGTATGTGGTAGCGTAGACGCACCACGCGTGTGGTAATGTGGACGCATCATGCGTGTGGTAATGTGGATGCATCACACACGTATGCTAACGTGGACGCATCACACGTGTGGTAATGTGAACGCATCACACGTGTGGTAACGTGGAAGCATCACACACGTATGCTAACGTGGACACATCACGCATGTGGTAACGTGGACGCATCACACGTGTGTGCTATGCTGCGTGTAACAACGTCATGTTGATTGTTGGTGCAAACGCGGCTACATTGCACGTGTTTCCCTGTATGTAAATGCTCTCCCTCACTGGCATAGCATCCGAGGGCTTCTTCTGGCCCTGACATTTCTGGTGACTTCCAGAAAACCACTGAACCTATTCGCGCCTCAGTCATCTTACCATTAAGAGATCAGACCCACGGATCTGTAAAGTCCCATACAGAACCTTCTCTGCCCGTCCAAAATGCATCCCTTGTCCGAGTGGCTCCCGGCGTCCAGCCCCCCAGCCAGAACCCCAAGTTCACACTCTGCAGTGCTCCCAGCTAGAACTCACGTGACCAAATACAGGCGAGCACAGGTGCCCATGACCCTGGTTCCTGGGTCAGTTCTTGCCAATGATCAGCTTCATCACTCACAGTGTGTCCACTGCCCCACTGTGTCCTGAGCAAGGCGGCTCCCTGTGCCCAGCTGCCCCCCGCCCAGGCCACCCAGGGCTCGTGTGCGTCAGGATGGCCCAGAGAGCGTCCAGAGTCGGACGCTGGGGCCGCTGTGGCGTCTTCCTCAGCCAGTCTGGGTTGGGACATGTTTCCTCAGACTCTTTGGTGTCGGGAGTGGAAACTCCAGGCTCTGAGACCCTGCCAGCTTTGGGACCCGACGCAGCGTGACAAGCCAGCCACCCTCCTCTGCTCCTGGCACCAGGGCCTTTTCCCCAGTGCTCGGCGTGCTCGGGCGCTCAAAGCACCTGTCACCCTCAGAGCTCTGTGCCTGAGGACAGCGGCCGCCCGTGGCCCGGAGCAGCACGCGAGCATGTGCCAGGTGTGTGCCAGCTGTGTGCCAAGCTTGTGCCAGGTGTGTGCCAGTGGAGGGGTGCACACAGCTCCCTGTGGTCAGCAGCGGGGCACTTAAGACACATCTCAGAGGAACAGCACCGTGGGCACGCGTCCGGCCCAACGGGGGCAGGACACCACGGATGCCTTGCAGAAAAAGACCCACAGCCCACGCCGGTCGGCATGCGATGCCTGAACAGTGCCCCAGTGGGTCGTGCTGAGCCCGACAAAGGGCCTCCCCCGGTGCATCCCGCTCTGAGAAAGTGAAGGCGTGAGAGGCGAGACAGGGGAATTCGGGGCGCTGTCCTGATCGCCAGAGGATTGTCCACCTTGCGAGACGTTTCTCTTTCTCGTGGCTTCGAGCCGTTCGTCTGATCGCTCACCCGTGCACGGCTTTTCCCATTCGCTCTGCTCTGGCATTGGGCGGGCCCGGGACCCGGGTGAGAACACGAGAGTCTGTCTCCCAGGGCCTCGCTCGCTGCTGGCATTCTGGGACGAGCGCTATCGTGAGGCCTGCACGTGCCGTCCTTGCGGCAGCCGACGTGGGCCCGGGCCGCCGGGCACCCCGCGCTGCCCGGTGCGGGGTCCCAGGAAAGCCCGCCTCCCGTTCTGCGCCCTTCAGCTCTGCGGCGGGTGCCCGTCCCCTCGCGCCCTGACGGCTTCTGCTCCGGTCCCCTCACGGGGCGGGTGCCATCAGGTGCGGGTGACATTTGCACTTGCGTTCGGTTTCCAGCCTCTTCAATTATAGCCGGTCTCTAAAGCACTTACGTGATGCTCTTAAATACAGCGGACCCTTTCTATTTAATTTCATTTGCCTGTTAGGGTTTGGAGACTCTCCAGCAAAGCACTTCAGTAAATTCAATAAAGTTCATACCGCGATGAATGTAGGGCCGACGACACCGTCGGCCAGCGCTTCGTACACAGCATCGTAATTCGACTGGAAGCACGAATATTTCAGAGAATTAAGTAACAGAAATTGGACCGAATAGAGGAAATAAAATATTATGGTTTGCACAATGAGCAAGCTTAAGATGTGGAGTAGTTTACGTTCGGGTCCGATCACCGTTTCCTGGAGTTTGCAGGACCGAAGTTGCGTGCCAAGCTATGGATTCTGTTGGGACGAATTACTGATTTCCCCGCCGCCATCACACAAATGGATGCGACGTGGAGTTTGACTTCAGGTTTTGCTTCACTCTTCCGCTTTCCTGTTCGCCATCATTTGGAGCCAGCTATGGACAGAATACAGTGCATCATGTATCGATTGTTCATTTTACTTTTGCTTATGATTCTAGAAATAACGGACGTTTCTTTGAAAATATCTCTATTAATTATAGATTCTGTGGTTTGAGGAACTTCTGATTTAAAATCATCCAAGTTTATTGAGTTAAGCGAAGCTGAAAGACAACGTTAATGAAATGCAGCATTTGCCACAGTTTTGAGCAAAACACTCACTCGCTGCGGACACCTTTGACCTCCGCGTGGTGCGTATGTGTCCCCACGCCCCCCGCAACGGCCACCCGTCCCCAAGAAGCTCTGAATGGATCGCGGGGACCTAGATTTTGAACAGAAGAGTGAATAAACTCTACAGGTCGGCGTGCGTCCGGGATGCTGCCAACATTATTATTTCATTAATAATGCATTTTCGGTTGTCAAAAGCAATCAGCAATGTCGTTCTTTCCTAGATACTGTTTACTATAAATCACTTTGCAGCGATACATTATTTTCCAGACAATGAAAAGCAAAACCATCTCCTGTCAAGTGAAATTAAGAGTCAGGAAGCTTGGTCCTTCAGAAAGGGAGACGGGTGAGTGAGTCAGCGCACGGCATCTTCCCGCGTGGGCAGCCGGACCCCGCGAGGCAGGGTGACGGGTGCAGTGCTGGGCACGGCGGTGACTCACTCGAGACGTTTCCCGCCGGCGCCTCTCGGCTAACGAGAAAGTGCCGCTCTAGTGGGCCAGGCTGCTGCGGTCACGTGGACATGTCGGCGGGGCCTGCACCGCGTGTGAAACAGGCATTTCACGAGGAGTCCTCACAAAACGCCCTGCGTGTAAATCAGAGCACAAATTTACACGGAACTGTCAACCCTGCTCTCAGACCTTTTAAAAGCCTCTCGTCCCCCAGTGAAAACGAGATCCCGGTTTCCACGTGCCATTGGTGCGTGGGGGGCAGGGAGGCGTTCAGGGGGGCAGACCTCGCAGCTTGCCGGGGCGCAACGTGGACCAGCCCCCTCTGTCCTTCCCGCCGGCGTGACGAGGGCCAGGTGGGTAAACGGGGCAGGAGCGGGCTCCCTTCCGAGCTCCTTCTCTTTCTTGGGGTGTGGACTCTTCTTTCTTGGGGTGTGGACTCTCCCGTTTGCGTCCGGGTGTGTGTTTCTGACCCGGGCTGGGTCGGGGTCCAGGGTGCTCAGATAATTTCACATTCGCCTAAAGGACAATGACGATTTGCTTCTTAGAACTTGTCTGGAGGAATGGTTAAGTCAAAGTCACCGCCGAGACGTTGGCCATGAGGGTTTCAGGAGCAGGGACGCCCAGGCCGTGATCGGAGAGGACCCGGAGGTTCACGCCCCTGCCCTCTGGGACGTGGAACCCCGCCGTCCCAATGTGCCACTCGGCCGGCCGCTTGTGTGGCTAGTGGGATCATCCACGCTACTCTCGACCCATGTAGAGCTGTAAAGCATCCGATCTTTCAAAGGAGAATGTATGGGTTGTGGTTCCAAGAACTTTACAGAATCCAGACTGGGTGGGAGCATCTCCAGACAGCATAGCCCAGGTAGCGTCCACTCGCTCACTGCCGCTGGGGAATCGTAAAGATCACGTTTACTGTCACCAAGTGAAGACTGACATCCTCACTGGGGGGAGAGAGAGCGAGCGAGCAAAAGCTATAAATATCCAAGATGCCGGCCCGCCACAGCTGACCGGCCGTCCCCAGCACAGGGAACGTGTGGGGCACACTCGCCTTCTTGCTCACCCGCCCGCAGGACGGACTCTCAGGAGAGTGAGAACCGCGCTGAAGGCCAGCCCTCCCGTGCCATGTCGACCCCACGGAAAGCGGGGACGTGAGATTCTGTCCTAGGAGGACACCCTTCACACCTCGGCCAGTCCCCCAATTCCTCACAGCAGCTGCCCATCGATGGTGAAAAGCGGGGCAGGGGCCCCGGGGCTGTGTGCGGGGAGCTCCCAGTGTGAGAAGCGCGGGTAGTGAGAAGTGCCAGGATTTCGGGAGGAAGTCATTGGCGCTCCGTGACCAGGGACGTGAGCACAGAGGCCAGGCGGAAGGCGTAGAGGACGAAAGGCTGTCTGCCTCAGTGACCCCGTGACCTGCATTTCATTCGCTCTCCCAGGCTGGACCTTGCCCATTTCCGAAAGTCTGTTGGAAGAGGTCGGACCCGATGCGCTTCTGGAAGGAGGTGGCAGAGGCCGGCAGGACGGAAGCCTTTCTCGTGGCTTCACGCTGTTAATACCAGAGGGCGGCGCAGATGACTTCCATGTCTTCTTAGTCATCCTTGGTGAAGTAACTGCACAACTAAGCCCCTTCCCCTTTCCACCCCGAAACAAGCTTTTTATATGGCTGGGGGGTGGGTCGAGGACTCGATGAACAACACCGAGAGGAAAAGCGAAACGCGCGCGTAAGCAGGGAAGGAGCTGGGCCGCCGGCGAAGCCCCCGCACTGTGCCCCGCCCCGTCCCCGCCCCGCACGGTGCCCCGCCCCGTCCCCGGCCCCGCACTGTCCCCCACCTCGTTCACTGACCACGCATTGTCCCCCGCCCCATCCACCAACCACGCACTGTCCCACACCCCATTCACCAAGGCTCAGCCCCACGACTCACACCATTTCAACTCATGCACCTCCATCCGCTGTCACCCATTTGCTTGGTGAACCATCTGATTGTTTACATAAAGACACTCAGAGCCTTCACACTTGACTTCATTGTCATCCACCAAATCGAGTAAAGAGACCTTTGGGGTTTGGTGCTAATGGGTGTCATTTAATGAGCCTTGCAGACACAGCGGGCAGCCCATCCATCCGGTTCCGAACCGGCTTGCTGCTCTGTGACCTGGGAAGCGCCTCTCATCCACCTTGACCTCGGTTTGCTTGTCCTTGAAGCTAAGGCAGGTGGACGAATTAATCACCACTATTTCAGTAGCTGGAAAAAAAGGCCGATGTCATGGCCCAGACGCGTCCCCTCTGCAGACTGTGGATGTTCATGGGACGTCTCGTACCCAAAAGCATGTCTTACTTCTGAACGGCTCCCTGCACCACTCACGAGACATGGCTTTGGCTGCAGCAAGACCCTCAGCCTAAGAACCCATTTCGATCTTTGGGATCAAGCGGGACAGGACGGCCTGGGCCTGTGCACGCACCAGCGTCCCCACCCGAGTGCGAACACAGTGATGAGAACCTGTGCCGAGGGGGGGCCTTCGGTGACAGCTGAGAAGGTGCCACAGCGCCTTTCTCTCCGGGAAGATGGAGCAGAGCTTCTTCCTCGGCAGGGGTGGCTGGGTCACGGTGGCCTTCTCTGATAGCCATCACCCGTTATCCGGCACCAGCAGCCACGGACGGCCCTCATCCCATCGGAAAGACGCGGTGGCTCTTCTGAGCGACGCTGGTGGCTGCCGAGCTGGCACCGGAGGGGAGTCAGCCCCCAGGGTGTACAGACAACTTGAAACCTCTGGAGGGGAAGACATTTTCACCAAATCTTCGGCGTCCAGGCAGCAGCCCGGGCGAGGCCGGTCCCGCGCCAGCTCGGCAATCTTCATAAAGATGTCGATGAGACCACAGGACGGAAGGTGGAAGCCTAATTAAAAATGGAGAAAACCGCCTAGCGGTCACCGGCCCCCCTTCAGAATCGCTCACCGGACGCCCCGGCGGACGGCAGGCCGACAGTCATGCCATGCCGGCGAGGGCAAGGTTAGCGTGGGGACGACCTGCCGGCCTGTCCTTGCGGAAACACATTTCGTTTTTTGAATTACAATTCGTATCTGGATTCTGTTTGCCAAGTGAACGTCACCGCCTAGATCCATGCTAAAACTAAGCGTCTTCACAAATTACGATCGCTCAGTGGGACTGTCGTAAGGGAGGCGGGGACACCGCATGGCCCCGTGCGGGTCCAATAACTAAGCGTTGTATCCTGGGTGAAAATGATGATTGACGTGAGAAAGCGCCTGCGTGATCCATGTTTGTGTAAATCGAACGACGCAGCAAATAGCAGAGGAATAAAACAAAGATAAGCCGAGCCGAGACGACTGACGTAATTATCCACAATCTTTCAACTTTGTTTTCTCTCTTGATAAAAACCAGCCCCTCTCGCCCAACCGAGGTCGTAATATTTACCGCATGAGACTGAAATAAAATCACATTAGGTAACGTAGTATCTGCCGTGTCTACAGCATTAAGCAGCAAATACACGGGGCAAATGGCTGTCTTTCCGTCTAAGGTGTCACCTCTGTGGTCCCTCGTGACGCCTTCGAGAGCTTCAGAATCCATCCACAGCGCCAGGCGCCCCGCTGACGTGACCGAGTCTTCAGTTATCAAGAGCAGATCACGGGATTCACTCAAACACACCTGTCCTCATCCACACAGCGAGGAGTGAGCACCACGCGCTCACGCTGAAGACGGCGAGAACCCATCTGCCCCGGGGATTCGGGGGTCCCCGGGGGATCGGTTTCTACTTACTGCGTGCTGTCACTCCCAGTCACACTAAGAAGCAGTTTCGACGCATTTCTCAGAATTCCTCGTCCGACTTCTCGGGTTAAGGGCAGCCTCGCCGATGTTTCATCCGTGGCTGGCCCTGCTGCGTGGCCTGCCGGCTCAGGCGGGGCCTCAGGCTTTGCACCAGCCTCTCAGAATCGGAATCGGAGGGAGAGGCTGGGGCGCCCGTCCCTCACGGACCCTGCCTGGGGACAGTGCCCGCCCCTCCCCAGGAGCCCACTGCCTTTGAAGCCGCTGGGAAATAACGAATGGCCGAGGGCTGTTTTCTTTGGGTTTCTGTTTCGATAACAGGCTTGTCTCTTCTGTTTGTTTTCAGCTAATTGCCTCAAGATCTAATAAGTCCGTGGCCACGGGGGTGCCAGTGACCCCCGCAGAAGCAAAGTCATGGGGGACCAAGGCTGAAGGAGCCCCAGGTGCTTCTCCAAGGGGCTCTGGCTCCGTATGTGGAGCCGGAGACGGCGTCAGAGATGGGACTGGGTCCTGGAGGCGTCCCCACCAGGGACCTTGCCTGAGACAGAGCGACTGGCACACGTGCTCGCTCGCCCCTCGCTGGCTGGCTTGTCGCCTCACGGAACAGCAGCCACTGCCGCAGGGCTGTGACACGGTCCTGGCTCCGGGAGCCGCTGCGGGAAAATTCAACTCTGATGAGACGCTGAATCGGGTTGTTTAGTTCTTCCCGCGGAACAAACACAGTCCAGTTTTATCCTGTGGCTCCTCGGGGCGACCGAGCCTAATAAAGAAATAGATCGTTTTGGCTGCAAGAAGCATCGCCACCCAAAGATCTGCAAAAGGCTCAAGGCCAAGGCTCGGTCAACGAGCGACATCGCCACCAAGAGGAAATACCAAGGCCCCTGACCCAGACAGCGGGCGTGTGAGCACGCGCACCGGGGAGCCTGCACTGGGACCCCCGGCCAGCGTCCAGCTCAGGCGAGGCCGGCCGCGCCCCTCGCCGCGTCCCCCGCGGCGTCCTCAGGAATCCACCCGCGCGAGCGTTCGGGGCGGATGTGGCTGCGAGCTCACGCTGGTGGCTCACACTGGTGGCTCACGCTGGTGGCTCACGCTGGTGGCACACGCTGGTGGCTCACGCTGGTGGCACACGCTGGTGGCTCACGCTGGTGGCTCATGCTGGTGGCTCACGCTGGTGGCTCATGCTGGTGGCTCACGCTGGTGGCTCATGCTGGTGGCTCACGCTGGTGGCTCACGCTGGTGGCTCATGCTGGTGGCTCACGCTGGTGGCTCATGGTGGTGGCTCCGGTTGGCAGACGTCATTCTCTCCGAGCCCCGGGGGAGGCCAGAGTCTGGGGGCGAGGAGTCAGGGGCACGCTCTCCGGTGACTCCACGGAGGGGTGTATCCCAGCATCACTCCACTCCGAGGCCTGCCTCCTCCGAAAGGCCGCACCCCGGTGTCTCCTTCAGGCGTTTGCGGGGTGTGCAGGGGTGGGGCGCCCCTCTATGTCCCCGCCTCCCTCGCGGTCCCTGGGCCGGGCTCCCCATGCCGCGGGAAGCAGGGCTCACTTGCCTGTGCAAACTCCCTCCGTCCCAACAGAGCGCGGTCACGGGCGCGGGGGCAGGACGGGCTGGGGACGGCTCAGCCCGCAGGGCGCACTGGGGGACGCAGCGGTCCGTCCGCGGCGACCTCGCCCTGGCGTCGGCCCGCGACGCGCCTTCGGAGCGCTCCCGTCCCCGCAGGTGTCGCCTGCAGCCGCGCCTGGTGGCCTCCCGGGTCGCGGGGGCTTGCTCAGTCCTCGGTCTACGTCCAGGGTCAGCAGGAGCGTCGGGCCACATGTGGACTGACCCCGCGTTGACATCTCACCACCGGTTCTCGTGCGGGTCTAGAGCCCGGGACCCGAGGGGCAGAACCGAGCTCATCCTCGGGGGTCTTCCCAGGTCCGGAGGCCGCAAACTTCCCTCACACGCGCCCCAGCGCGGGCGTCTTCCCAGGGGGGACAGCGAGAGGAGGCGCGGAGGGGAGGCAGGTCCCCCTGCGCCACGCGAAGCGACATTTCCGAAAACGCTGCTGTGGGCGCCGCGCCGCCCGCACCCCTCACGCGTGATTGCGGCCCCCGCCCCAGCTGCAGGTTCTTCGTGCCCCGCGCCCCCCATCCGAGTCCCGGGACACGGAGAAGGGCCCGCCCGGGGACAGGGGGCAGAAGACGGTTAAGGTACCTTCGCTATTACTTCGCCCCGTTTCTCCTGAGCGTGCTGGTAAAACTGGGGTGAGCTTGGCCGCCCAATTTTTTTTCACAGCAACTGATTTTTCACCGAATTCAATTGTTTGCTGGTTTGAATTTTATGGGAATTGTACTTTCAAAAAATACATATTATTGGAGAAGAAGGGGAAGTCAGAAAAGTCTGGAATGCAGGAAATACATCTTCGATGAGCACAATAAAAAAACCCCACCTCCATCCGCGGGGGTCTGCCCATCGCAGATGTCAGCCCCCCAAATTGAAAAGTGAGCCGCTTTCAATGTCATCATTTTTTCCTCAGAGCTTTTGCAAATACTTAGATTTACATGCCCAAGTTTAATGAGACATGTTTACCCAACTGAATATAGAATCTTCACATCAGATAATTCTTACTTAACGGTGAAGGTCTGGACCGGATGCATGCTTAAGAAAAAGAAAATCATTTTCATAAAAAGAGATATTACTTAGTTTATTTTGGGAGGAAAAAAAAAAACCCTCCAATTTAGAATTTATTTTTTTACAGCTTTTTATGTATTGAGCTGTGCCTCAGAGTCTGGTGATCTGATCGACATCCTCCCCCAAATCACAGACAGACACAGAACGCTTACGAGCTTCTGGAAAACGCCTTTCAGTGACTTCGCCCCTTTGCGACCGCGATCATGTTTGCAGTTCCCTTTGTTTAAAATATGTCTAAAAATTCTACGTCTACTGCGAAAATAAATGATAAATTATTTATACGTACCAATTATTTATTATTATTTATGCAAAGCTTGTCACATTATGCATGCATAAGGGGATTAAATCACCACTAACCTGCATCTCCTCTAGGGGCATTGGATGCCGCAGAGGTGGCTGGTGGGTTTTACCTTCGGCAAATACATGCGTTAGGGACCTACACGTTGCTTATGTGCGTGTTATCACTTTCGACACTTAATAGCAAAGAATATACGGTATCGACTGTATTGAACAATAACTGTTATTTACCTGATTCTAAATTTGACGATCTCGGCATTAAATAAACAACTCACCCAAGGAAAGAATCGTTAAAATGCCATGCGCGTTGTCACGTGGACATAAAAATGCCTGTTATTTTAAGCTTGAAACTAAAAGAAACAGATGAGCTCAACTTAAAAAAAAAAAAAAGTGTGCTTTTCCTAAGGCGGTACTTTTGTCACATAATAACGACACATTACAATCAAGAAATAAAGATAAATCAGGGAAATACCGTGATATTATGACTTGTCATGGTGCTTCCTGAGAGCATTCTGAATTTCAAAGCAAATTCAGTGAAGGTATTTTTTTCCCCCAAAATACTAATGCATATAAATGAAATTATTAGCAGCATTCATTTTTAATGGGAAACCTAATGGAGGGCTCGCAAAACGACATAACCACTCTTTGATCTTGTGAAGGAGCGTTTTCCAGTTCCTGGGGCAAAAATTACATCCAATATGATAATGCAAAAAAGCCACCCATCT